>NW_020438942.1:391578-449069 GCF_000699045.2 Agrilus planipennis
TAAAACGTTTCATAGTTACATAATCGTTCAAATATATGATACTTATACGTAAATTAGTTTCAACTTATAACGACTGCTAGTAAATCATCAGCACTGCGTTAAAGTATCAAATAATTGAAAAATATTTATTTCATAAGCGAAACAATTACAAGAAATCAATACATCAGAAATATTTACAAATTACGCTGTTGAAAAATATGCATCAAATATAACGAAAATCAATCGCTTACGATTATTAAAAAGTACAACCTATTGATATCACTAATGCAGGAAAAAATTACTTGAAACTGATTGCTCTTTTTGGTTTTCCTGTATGTTGAATTGGTATACTTCTTGCCGCATTACCATCATCGGGTACCTTTGGTGCAATAATGGTCAAAACACCATCAGATGATAAGTGCGATTGTACCTGACTTAAGTCGTGATCTTCTGGAAGGGCATACCTTCTCACAAAGTGACGCGAAATGTATCCGTGTTCGTCAGGTTTTTCTTCGTGTTTACCTTCAACGGTCAGTGTGTTTCCGGATGATGTAACTTTAATTTCTTCAGGCTTGAAGTGTTGGACATCGATGTCCAGCTGGAATCTGTCTTTGTCCTCTTTTATGGTGGATCCCAGTAGCGGTGTTAGGGTAGGGCGCGGTTGGGCGATCGCCCAGGGCGCCGGACAAAAGGGGCGCCGCAGGCGCCCTCCACCTCATTCTCAAAATTAAGCGGACGGAAGCCCTAAATTAAGTGGATTTTTTTTATGTTGGCAACACTTGAACGGAACGTAATCCGTTCGATCGGAGTTTATTTTACAGGGAATCCCCAATCAAAGAAAAACACATTGTCTATCTCCTTTTTGCCCGATCAAAATGTGGTTACACCTATTTTTGTTTTAAATTTCATCAAAGATCGCTACTTACAAGAACTGTATCCAAATGTATGGATAGCATTGCGAATATTACTGACTATACCTGTAACGGTTGCTAGCGGGGAGCGGAGTTTTTCAAAGCTGAAGCTGATAAAAACCTATCTTCGATCAACAATATCTCAATCTAGATTGACAAACTTAGCAACTTTGTCAATTGAAAACGAAATTGCTGAAAACATAGACTTTGATAACCTTATAAAAGAGTTTGCTGATAGAAAGGCCAGAAAAGTAAAATTTTATTAGTTTGTTTCTAATAAATGGTTATTTTTTATAATAAATAATTATTTGTTTTAATAAATGGTTATTTCATTATATGCTTTCCCTTTTTTCCTATGGGTTTGAATTGTAGTTGGAGGGCGCCGTAGAAATCTCGCCCAGGGCGCTGGTAATGGTAAAACCGGCACTGCGTTTAGAATAAGTGTTCTTGATTGTTTCTGGCGTTGTTCTCAGCTGGAACGTCCTAGGACTGTCTCCAAGAGCAATGTTCCAGAGAGAACTGGACCGGAAGAATCAAAAAAAAAATTTTGGAATCTTCCCGATCAACATATTATGTGTGAGTAGTACAGCTGACTTTTGACGCAACTATACCAGGGCATTCCCATACATTTTCGACCATTGTCAAAAAAATACTAGGAAACTCGTATAATGATCCAGATTTTTCCAACCCGATGTTCGATCACGTTTGGAAGTTGACCACTAAACTGCTGTTTGGAACAAGGAAAAATGTCTATCCAGTCTTCGGATAGTATTCAAATTAATGAAAACTACCTCATCGTTCCAACTTTGGGGAAAGCAGTATGAAGAAAAAACAGGTTTAAAATAAAAAAATAATTTAATTTTCACATTAGAAGAATTTTTTACGTACAACACTTCACAACATACAAATAAATAAACTTTTAACAACAGACACTAAAAAGAAAGTACAAAGATTTCTGCGAAGTGTTAACTATGCGTGTAATATACACACATTCCATTTATTCGAAGTTCACATCGTCAATAATAAAAATACAACAAAATAAATAACAGCTAAGTCACCTACATACGCATCAAAGAGAAAAATAACAAATAAGTGCTTGAATGAAAGAAATAAAAAATGGTTGCTTTAGTAAATTTTTCAAACTCTCATTCTAATGAATATTCCTAATATGATCTAACAAATGGAAGGAGTCTAAACAACATGGCGCTGATATAGAAATATCTAGTGTATTTTGCAATAAGATACTTTGGTTTGGTGTTTACATAGTTTTTAATATGAAATCATCAAAATCAATAAACGCGTGAGTCCGTAATATTTCACTTTACACATTCACAACTACCAAGCGTACACCACTGGTGTATATGTGGGGTGGTCGCCTTGAGTTTGCCATCGTGCATTATGGTAGTTACATGGCGGAAGCTGTGGTCGCGTAAAAGAAATTGTGGTTAAAAGAGCGGTAGATAAAAGTGTTATAAGTATGTTTATATTCGCCTATATAATATAATGCTTAAAGTTCGTTGAGTACTATGGGAATGTAGTTTAACCACCGGTTACACCTATTTAGAATAACCGAGAATATATTGCAATGGATGTTCAAGATTTGCCAAGTTTGGTATATGTGATTTCTAGTCATGTCCTGGGCTAGAATATCTGGGGTTGTCCTGAGATAGAATGATCTAGAGTGGACTAATACAGAAGAATCGAGAATGTTCTGAATTATTCGAGAACCATACGTACATATTTCGACCAAAGTGTTTTATATAATATTTGGAATCTCCTATGAAATGTTGGGGTTCACCATCGGACACCAAACACTCGCTTAGAATATAAGTGTACTTGAATGTTTCTAACGTTGTTCTCAGTTAGAATGTCCTCGACTATCTAGGATTGTGTTTAAGTAGAATGTTCCAAGGTGAGTTGGACCGGAAGAATCGAGAAAAATCTGAAACGTTCAAGATAGCCTTTGACATTGTATTAGAATATTTTATAAATATTTCGACCAAAGAATTCTAAAAAACCTTTAGAATCTCTTATAATGCTCATGATTTGCCACGTTTGGTTTATGTGGCTTCCAGTTATATCCTCAACTAGAATGTTTTGAAATATCTGGGATTGTCTTGAGACAAAATGTTCTAGAGTAAACTGATATGGAAAAATCGAAAATGTTCTGAGCTGTTCGAGAACCATACGTAAAATACGTTAAATAATGCTTGGAATTTTGTTAGGTTTGGAGTGTGTGAGTTTATGGGTTGACCATCGGCCACCAAACACTTCGTTTAGACAGTAGCGGTGTTAGGGTAGGGCGCGGTTGGGCGATCGCCCAGGGCGCCGGACAAAAGGGGCGCCGCAGGCGCCCTCCACCTCATTCTCAAAATTAAGCGGACGGAAGCCCTAAATTAAGTGGATTTTTTTTATGTTGGCAACACTTGAACGGAACGTAATCCGTTCGATCGGAGTTTATTTTACAGGGAATCCCCAATCAAAGAAAAACACATTGTCTATCTCCTTTTTGCCCGATCAAAATGTGGTTACACCTATTTTTGTTTTAAATTTCATCAAAGATCGCTACTTACAAGAACTGTATCCAAATGTATGGATAGCATTGCGAATATTACTGACTATACCTGTAACGGTTGCTAGCGGGGAGCGGAGTTTTTCAAAGCTGAAGCTGATAAAAACCTATCTTCGATCAACAATATCTCAATCTAGATTGACAAACTTAGCAACTTTGTCAATTGAAAACGAAATTGCTGAAAACATAGACTTTGATAACCTTATAAAAGAGTTTGCTGATAGAAAGGCCAGAAAAGTAAAATTTTATTAGTTTGTTTCTAATAAATGGTTATTTTTTATAATAAATAATTATTTGTTTTAATAAATGGTTATTTCATTATATGCTTTCCCTTTTTTCCTATGGGTTTGAATTGTAGTTGGAGGGCGCCGTAGAAATCTCGCCCAGGGCGCTGGTAATGGTAAAACCGGCACTGCGTTTAGAATAAGTGTTCTTGATTGTTTCTGGCGTTGTTCTCAGCTGGAACGTCCTAGGACTGTCTCCAAGAGCAATGTTCCAGAGAGAACTGGACCGGAAGAATCAAAAAAAAAATTTTGGAATCTTCCCGATCAACATATTATGTGTGAGTAGTACAGCTGACTTTTGACGCAACTATACCAGGGCATTCCCATACATTTTCGACCATTGTCAAAAAAATACTAGGAAACTCGTATAATGATCCAGATTTTTCCAACCCGATGTTCGATCACGTTTGGAAGTTGACCACTAAACTGCTGTTTGGAACAAGGAAAAATGTTAATCCAGTCTTCGGATAGTATTCAAATTAATGAAAACTACCTCATCGTTCCAACTTTGGGGAAAGCAGTATGAAGAAAAAACAGGTTTAAAATAAAAAAATAATTTAATTTTCACATTAGAAGAATTTTTTACGTACAACACTTCACAACATACAAATAAATAAACTTTTAACAACAGACACTAAAAAGAAAGTACAAAGATTTCTGCGAAGTGTTAACTATGCGTGTAATATACACACATTCCATTTATTCGAAGTTCACATCGTCAATAATAAAAATACAACAAAATAAATAACAGCTAAGTCACCTACATACGCATCAAAGAGAAAAATAACAAATAAGTTATCATTTCGCTAGATTTTTTTAAATAAATATATATTAATCTACTATTAATAAAATCGTAGTCATTGCAACAATACGTAACTTTTAATTAACGTCACAAGTAATTTTTTTTATGATCATACAGGAGATGAATCATCTTTTAACATTTTAACATTTGGAAAGTTTGTAATACTAATAAGCAAAAAAGGATTAATAAACATACATTAGTCTAATAGCGCATCAGATTCGCACTCGGCAGTGTAATTAATTGGAATATATGGCGAAGTTATTTCTAAAAATCTTTCGAATGGGCAAAGTTCCTCACACTGCGGAAGCTTCTGCAAGCGAGGTTCCGAGCTGATGTGCTTCGCATAGTAAATCTGTAGACAAGAGGAAAGGGATTGTGAAATGGCAATTTTCGATCTTTTTTAATGGAAAGTTCAAATAAAAAATCAACAATAAAATAATGTATCTCTCTAATGTATAAGTTCTATCAAATATATTAAGTATCAGTATTATTAAAGACAGGACAACTTTTGAGATAGATATGCAAAATCTGTAAATAGACAGAAAAGGTTAGGAATGAGAAGGTTTTGGAATAAGTAGGAGAACGGGTTGCACCATAGATGTCAATAANGTCCAATAGAAATTCACATACATACATTCATATATGCTATATACCTACATAAAGTATTATCCTTAAAAAACCATAATTTTTCTCCGATGATATTTATATCGTAAAAAGTGGGTCAATTAATTCGAAAACACTGCGATAATGAATAGAAATGAGTCGTTAGAACGTCTACCGCCTCTAAAAGAAATATAAAATCATTTCCCTCTGGTCTTGAAGAAGACATGAAAAGAAATGAAATTATTTATAGGTTATAATGATGAAAGCCCTATTTTTTTTTTGTTTTTACGTACTTACGGCTACAACACAATATTTTATTGAACATATTAAAAGATTGTAGCGAAAGTAAACGAGTTGGTAACGATTAAAAAATATATCACATTTTTATAAGAAATAAACAGTTAACGTCTAGGGATTAATATCTTACTTTACAGACGAAACTTAATTAAGAATAACCATAAATCCTTTTATTACGACAATCAAGCTCACTAAAAGCAAATTTATCATTGAATTAAAATGAAACGATTCAAAAGTGTAATATAAGCTGTGGGGATTACTGAATTTTATTGTTGGAAGAAACTGAAAACCTAGGCAGAATTTCCTTACTAAATTCATTGGACACTTGGTGATAAATTTTCCTCCGCTATCGCAAGCGCTAACTGACTAAACACACATACCTACTCGTGACCTTCGCAACAGCTAGCACGCGGATTGGTCAGTTGCACGTGTGACGATTAGTAACAGTCTGCACTCCATGATTACTGCTATTGCAACAAAATACAAAAATAAGTTGCATGTGAAAATATCAAACAAAGAACAAAGTATTCGCAGACAGAAGAAGTTTGGTAGTGCGCCGAAGGGGTGAAGACCAGAAGACGTCCACTGGGCATTGACGAAATGGTTTTGAGATTAATTAAAAATGGTTCCGGTATCAGTACCCGAGTCATTGTACGACACGTACCTTCTTCTCCTTAAATTTTTCTGGAGTAATGATCAGACCTTGTTTATTTCACCTGAGATGCTTCTCATACCATATAGCACATTAAGTCAATGGGGACATAAAAACCGGTGAAAAATTAATAAAACTGGCGTTTGTCTAAACTCACCAAATAATCCTAACATTCTAAATATTTATACATTTAGATAATATTAGGCACTCTGTTTGTCCCGTTTTTGCAGTTACTTAAAGCACATCTGGCCATAGCATAGTGATCAGGAAGACACCAGTTCGATTCCAGGTCCTCCTTTCTTGGTCCAAGCTTTTCTAATTTCCTTGGATTATTTAGGTAAATGCTGCGATACCAGCACTCCACAGACATTTATTTACTTACAACCTGTCCTCATTTTGCCCGTTTCATTGGTCTTTCACAAACTACCCACCCATCCATATTTATGATTCCTAAAGGGGGCTGAAGAGGCCCCGTCCACCCTATTATCTGGCTTTCTAGTAGAATTGATGCTGGATACATATCAGGGTGTATCTGAAAATGTTGAGGAGCTTTGGAGAATATCAACTAGATACAATAAGGAATCACATGAATTTCGTCAAAATTGTCATGTTTCATGTATAAAGTTGATGGGTTATGTCAACTTTACAGGTAAAAGAAGACTGGAAGTACGTTGCAATGGTACTGGATCGCCTTTTCCTTTGGATCTTCACTCTTGCAGTGCTCGTGGGCACTGCAGGTATCATCCTCCAAGCGCCCACCCTTTACGACGATCGAATTCCTATTGACAAGAAGTTTTCCGAATTCGCCACCACAACAGTTGTTCGATGCCCTCCACAACAGTAATCGTTCATCATTATCATTTGCCTTAAATCATCGACGATACTCATCATATCAGCTCGCATTTTTGAAACTAATCATAGGGTTTTATATTCAACAGCAGTTACCAAAAGTTACGGAAAGAAGATGATAACGATAATGACGATAATAATTATAATAAAAATAATGGAAATTGTTTAATTGAAATGCATGTACTTTAATGCTCTAACTGTAAAGTGTGCTCACTAGGGTTAATAATATGTATAGTTTTTAAAACTGTGTTCATTAAGGAAAACAATTCCCATGAGTTTTCACGAATCAAGTCAGCTGCGCCAATTTCATAATGGTACCCACCTTTAAGCCAAATTAATAACGTAGTCTATCTCATACCTTTATCTTCAGTCCCACAGTATGCTCAAATGAACGATTTCAAAGAAAGTACAAATGCAGATGATTAAAGAACATTTGTTGTAATAGTCAGAGCAAATAGCTATCTTTGGGGGTGGGGGTGCATTCCAATCCAATAGGCAATAAATTCGTAAAGGTACAGGTAGCAAAAGTACCTCCCCAAACTCATCTATTGCTGATCTCTGTGGGACCAGCCACATTACCATGGAAAGCAAAGCAGTTACTGCAGTAGATTGACTTTAAATTAAAAAAACTCACAACAATTATTTTAGCAATCATAAAATTTAACCATGTCTACCATCTGCGCATTTTCGCACCCAGTTGTTTGCAATCATCTCCACTGATATCTACTCCTAACTGTACCACTGTATAAAGATTATGTACAGTAGGTTCACTCAGTTGATCTACCTAAAATATCAACATTTTTTGCAGGCCATCATAGATTAGCTTTATGTCCACTGAACTGTCCTATAAGAGGACGGTTCAATAGATTTATCGAAGTGTTTAAATACAAAATGAATTTGTACTGTAACTTTACGGTGACACTCTGTATAAGTCAGACCCTCCTTAACGGAAAGTCGTAGATCAAGTGATGAAGCGTCGGCAGGCGAGGGAGGTATGGGCGTGGTTGGGAAGTGAACCTACTGTGTAGAATCTTTTTGCTGTGACAGTACTTTATGTCAGTAATAACGTGGTTGTCTTGACTTGTGAAACATTTTATAGATACATCATTAATTTTTAACGAAAATTATATTCGATATGATAAATAACTGTACCTATTAATCGCCACTTGGCAGTTGACGTATGTAGATTGGAGAGGAAACATTTTTTTATCGAAGCTAGAGAAAATATTATACGAACACATTTACTTATTTAAAATGTTATTTATAAATCTGTTAATAATAAATAAGGTTTTATTCAAACCAAAGTTAGCGTCACAGTTTTTGTACAATACAACGCTAGAAGAAGTGCCTCAGTACGGCCCTGATTCTAGTGAATCCGCTAATGTGACTGAGAAAGTGTTACAATAAATGTGTTTTTCAATGTGAAAAGTATCAATTCGAAATAGTAATACAGTCATTAACAACTGCACATGTGGTTGTAAAAGTCGATTTACTGTAACAAATTAAAGTATTCAAAAAGCTGCCAAATTTTGAAAATCTTTCGTAAGTCTGATTATAAATTGTATTTCTGTGAACATTTTGTTGTTAATCGTTATACTTAATAATAATTATCTCTCTAGTTCGTTTCAACGACCTATGCGTAATAACAATTAGCCTAATCGTAAAATAAAGAACAAAGAAATTGTTATTGGTTTTTGTTAAAAGTGTAATTAATAATAATAAATGAAATTGAAAATAAATAAACAAGTAGAAAAATAAACGATTAAATGTTAAATAGAAGCTATAGAAATAGACTGCAAGTCTGTGGGAACATGTCATGTATATAATATAAAAGTATAATAGGTAATAATTATTAGAGATTAGCAGAATGGTTACAAATACTTATAGAGATTATTATGCATTGTTATATAAACTGTTATTTATAAGTATTAATATTGATTTTGTAAACGTGCTTGAATGAAAGAAATAAAAAATGGTTGCTTTAGTAAATTTTTCAAACTCTCATTCTAATGAATATTCCTAATATGATCTAACAAATGGAAGGAGTCTAAACAACATGGCGCTGATATAGAAATATCTAGTGTATTTTGCAATAAGATACTTTGGTTTGGTGTTTACATAGTTTTTAATATGAAATCATCAAAATCAATAAACGCGTGAGTCCGTAATATTTCACTTTACACATTCACAACTACCAAGCGTACACCACTGGTGTATATGTGGGGTGGTCGCCTTGAGTTTGCCATCGTGCATTATGGTAGTTACATGGCGGAAGCTGTGGTCGCGTAAAAGAAATTGTGGTTAAAAGAGCGGTAGATAAAAGTGTTATAAGTATGTTTATATTCGCCTATATAATATAATGCTTAAAGTTCGTTGAGTACTATGGGAATGTAGTTTAACCACCGGTTACACCTATTTAGAATAACCGAGAATATATTGCAATGGATGTTCAAGATTTGCCAAGTTTGGTATATGTGATTTCTAGTCATGTCCTGGGCTAGAATATCTGGGGTTGTCCTGAGATAGAATGATCTAGAGTGGACTAATACAGAAGAATCGAGAATGTTCTGAATTATTCGAGAACCATACGTACATATTTCGACCAAAGTGTTTTATATAATATTTGGAATCTCCTATGAAATGTTGGGGTTCACCATCGGACACCAAACACTCGCTTAGAATATAAGTGTACTTGAATGTTTCTAACGTTGTTCTCAGTTAGAATGTCCTCGACTATCTAGGATTGTGTTTAAGTAGAATGTTCCAAGGTGAGTTGGACCGGAAGAATCGAGAAAAATCTGAAACGTTCAAGATAGCCTTTGACATTGTATTAGAATATTTTATAAATATTTCGACCAAAGAATTCTAAAAAACCTTTAGAATCTCTTATAATGCTCATGATTTGCCACGTTTGGTTTATGTGGCTTCCAGTTATATCCTCAACTAGAATGTTTTGAAATATCTGGGATTGTCTTGAGACAAAATGTTCTAGAGTAAACTGATATGGAAAAATCGAAAATGTTCTGAGCTGTTCGAGAACCATACGTAAAATACGTTAAATAATGCTTGGAATTTTGTTAGGTTTGGAGTGTGTGAGTTTATGGGTTGACCATCGGCCACCAAACACTTCGTTTAGACAGTAGCGGTGTTAGGGTAGGGCGCGGTTGGGCGATCGCCCAGGGCGCCGGACAAAAGGGGCGCCGCAGGCGCCCTCCACCTCATTCTCAAAATTAAGCGGACGGAAGCCCTAAATTAAGTGGATTTTTTTTATGTTGGCAACACTTGAACGGAACGTAATCCGTTCGATCGGAGTTTATTTTACAGGGAATCCCCAATCAAAGAAAAACACATTGTCTATCTCCTTTTTGCCCGATCAAAATGTGGTTACACCTATTTTTGTTTTAAATTTCATCAAAGATCGCTACTTACAAGAACTGTATCCAAATGTATGGATAGCATTGCGAATATTACTGACTATACCTGTAACGGTTGCTAGCGGGGAGCGGAGTTTTTCAAAGCTGAAGCTGATAAAAACCTATCTTCGATCAACAATATCTCAATCTAGATTGACAAACTTAGCAACTTTGTCAATTGAAAACGAAATTGCTGAAAACATAGACTTTGATAACCTTATAAAAGAGTTTGCTGATAGAAAGGCCAGAAAAGTAAAATTTTATTAGTTTGTTTCTAATAAATGGTTATTTTTTATAATAAATAATTATTTGTTTTAATAAATGGTTATTTCATTATATGCTTTCCCTTTTTTCCTATGGGTTTGAATTGTAGTTGGAGGGCGCCGTAGAAATCTCGCCCAGGGCGCTGGTAATGGTAAAACCGGCACTGCGTTTAGAATAAGTGTTCTTGATTGTTTCTGGCGTTGTTCTCAGCTGGAACGTCCTAGGACTGTCTCCAAGAGCAATGTTCCAGAGAGAACTGGACCGGAAGAATCAAAAAAAAAATTTTGGAATCTTCCCGATCAACATATTATGTGTGAGTAGTACAGCTGACTTTTGACGCAACTATACCAGGGCATTCCCATACATTTTCGACCATTGTCAAAAAAATACTAGGAAACTCGTATAATGATCCAGATTTTTCCAACCCGATGTTCGATCACGTTTGGAAGTTGACCACTAAACTGCTGTTTGGAACAAGGAAAAATGTCTATCCAGTCTTCGGATAGTATTCAAATTAATGAAAACTACCTCATCGTTCCAACTTTGGGGAAAGCAGTATGAAGAAAAAACAGGTTTAAAATAAAAAAATAATTTAATTTTCACATTAGAAGAATTTTTTACGTACAACACTTCACAACATACAAATAAATAAACTTTTAACAACAGACACTAAAAAGAAAGTACAAAGATTTCTGCGAAGTGTTAACTATGCGTGTAATATACACACATTCCATTTATTCGAAGTTCACATCGTCAATAATAAAAATACAACAAAATAAATAACAGCTAAGTCACCTACATACGCATCAAAGAGAAAAATAACAAATAAGTTATCATTTCGCTAGATTTTTTTAAATAAATATATATTAATCTACTATTAATAAAATCGTAGTCATTGCAACAATACGTAACTTTTAATTAACGTCACAAGTAATTTTTTTTATGATCATACAGGAGATGAATCATCTTTTAACATTTTAACATTTGGAAAGTTTGTAATACTAATAAGCAAAAAAGGATTAATAAACATACATTAGTCTAATAGCGCATCAGATTCGCACTCGGCAGTGTAATTAATTGGAATATATGGCGAAGTTATTTCTAAAAATCTTTCGAATGGGCAAAGTTCCTCACACTGCGGAAGCTTCTGCAAGCGAGGTTCCGAGCTGATGTGCTTCGCATAGTAAATCTGTAGACAAGAGGAAAGGGATTGTGAAATGGCAATTTTCGATCTTTTTTAATGGAAAGTTCAAATAAAAAATCAACAATAAAATAATGTATCTCTCTAATATAAGTTCTATCAAATATATTAAGTATCAGTATTATTAAAGACAGGACAACTTTTGAGATAGATATGCAAAATCTGTAAATAGACAGAAAAGGTTAGGAATGAGAAGGTTTTGGAATAAGTAGGAGAACGGGTTGCACCATAGATGTCAATAAGGAAAAGGAAAGATATATTGATAGGGCATCTTCTAAGACATAAAGACTTCCTTAGAGGTATATTGGAAGCAGGAACAGAAGCACAAAGGGGTACAGCAAGGAGTAAATTAAATTACTGTTCGCAGTTGGAGATATGGAATGCTCCATTTTCCAGGAAATGCTATGATTGACAGTAGATAAACAAAAGTGGAGGTGCGTGTTCTACTAGTCGTTGGACTGAAGACTTTATGATAATGTTGAATTTGGATTTAAAAATTTACCTGAGTATTACTGAATCACTCTAGGATAATATTATTTTTCGATAAATAATTGTTATAAAAAACTGTTTAAATAGACTTATTCAAACACTGGAAGATTTACCTGTGGATAAATATTTAATAAGAAAACAAAATCCATTACCTTAACAGCTCGACTATTATCTTCCAAGCGGTGCAATTCAATAAAAACAGCGGCACTGTATTTGGGTACGTGTGGAACAAACAGATTAAGCGTCGATAATACATTGATTACGTTGTTTTCGTGACCTGAGTACAAATACATCTTTCGGCCTTCCGGATACAAGGTCCTATTAGCTTTCTGAACCATTTGATCAATTACTTTCGATAAGATCCTTCCTACAGGCAGACAAACATGTTTTTAATTTGAGAAGACAGATGCGCAAATTTAAAAAAAAAAAAGAATTAAGTGGGCAAACAAAAAAAAACGTATTGATGATCGATTCCGGTGTCGTGAATATATTCCATGAAAAATACAAAAATATCTCAGAAAAATAGTCGTCACAACATTTATAAAAAAAATAAAAATACAATGGTAGAATTTGGCTACACTTTTTTTCAGAGTAAAAAAGTCCAAATTGACTTTCAAACAGCTAGGAATCAAATTTGGAAGGACATACTTGACCAAAACAATAGTAAGATGGAAAAACAAATTTCGTAGGTCTTATCTATAAAAACAATTGACATTCCAAATAATAATTTCAGCTAAGGTTTAGTTAACAATAGAAAAATAAATCTGACATTTTGTTGGGGCATGGAGTGTTGTATTTCTCTAAAATATTTTCAAAACAACTAAATCACTACGCCCAATATTTTCCTGTATAAAAAAGGAAGTACATACCTCCATTGAGTTTCTTGAGAATCAAGTTGTGATTTTCAAATTCACACTGTTTCCCAGCAAGATGATGAATGATACCGGGAAAGACCCTGCTAGTCCATTTGGGAAGTGTCAGGTTCATGTAGTCTTCTGCACTTAACGTCTGATAAATACTAAACATGTCGGCTAACGTGGTCATATTCTTGCCACTGTGCTTACTAATGTATTCAAAAACATTGCTGTTGTCATCCAAAACCTTTTGCACTTCATCAGAGGCCAAAACCCTTTTCAATTCTTTCATGTATGCAGGACAATATTCATTGGGTCGTCTCAAAACCTTAGGGAAGAAAAACAATAATTTTTAAAAAAGACAACATTCTTTTGAGTGATGTATCGTGCATTTAAAAATTAAAAAAGGAAAAAACCAAAAAACAAAACCTAAATCAAATCAATGGGGATGGCAAATATGTCGCATTTACGTTCTTCCTTCAACTTACTAACTACACTAGAGCAGTTGCTGATAGAACGCCTACTTTCACTCACGACAGACGTCGTAGGGAATATCGTAAACATAGAAAAGAGATGTCAGGTAGGACTTGCAGCGGACACTAATAATGAAAAAGGAATAACATTACACCAATTGATGTGTAACAGAAAGAGATGCAGACAAGCGGAATTTGACCATATGGCTATCACCGGACTTTAAAGAAAGTTCAACTTTCTCAGTAATCTAGGAAAGTAAAGACGTTTGTTTCAAGATATAATTCCAACCAGGCAGTTATAAAGCCGACCCTGATCTTTTGCCTACCTAAGCAACCTCTAACCGCTGCACCGAGTACTATTATTCGGTTCTCTCTTTTCACTTTGTCTGTACCACTTATGAAGCATTTCCTAACTTAACAAGGGCGTGGCAAGAAGAAAAAAGATACGTCCATTCTCACAGATAATTTATTGCGGACTATGCCAATTTTTATCGTTTCAACTATCTATGTTGAACTTAGAAGGGTTCAATATTATTTTCATTTATACAATTTTAACAAGAGTTGCGAAATATGAAAAACAGAATTTTATCTTTGGAGTCCTAAATCCGTACCTGTTTTACATAAATTACAAAAAAAAAATAAAAACGTATCAGTCGAGATGTTATTTTAAAAGTACTTTAAACACTTCCTTATCAGTAATAAAAACAACCATCTTGCCCTGATTTCAGCGTTTGCTACTTTTTCCATATTATTAAAATTATCTTGTTTGTATGTAAACACGTTTCTGATACGTGAAAAAGAACATCATCAAAGAAAATATATTAATTAAAACAAATGCAATCACTGATTGAAGCCTTTTTTAAAGTTTCATTATAATTGGCAGTTTATGTAGCAATTGCGATATTTAGCAATCGATCACTAGTTTTAATTGAACTTTAGTAATCGGTTTATTTATTGTTTGTAATTATAACGGACGCTATATCTGATAATACCTATACACATAAATGTCGATAGTTTCAATTTAAATGATAACATTTTCTGCATGAAACTGGTTAAATCGATTATGTATGCACTTTAATGAAATAAAAGTAGCTCCTCCAATCAATGCATCAATAATGGAAAATTTAAACTTGGATTACGTCAGTGTATGCCTGAACGAATAGAAATAAAGAAGGAAAAACAGTTTCTTCTGATAAGATTGCAACTGACGCAACAATCATAAGCATTTTTCGGAGTTGAAATCATAAATTAATACTTACAAAGTCATCGATGTGCTTTTCATAGTGATAAGGTATGGGAAGCCACCGCAGTGATTTGTCCCATTTTTGTTCCTCGGCTGGAGGAAAAAGACCAGCTAGTACCAAAAGGGCAGTCATCTTGGTTCTATCAAAGTCTGTGCTGGTGGCATGGACCACATCGGTATTATATGCACCCAAAAAATCACTGTACTGTCTACGAAGAAGTTTTCCAAGTCGATAAGCTCGTTGCTTGCCCAACTAAAAGAAGAATATTCACATTCTTTAGGATTCGAATTTTCACCAAACTTTCTTTTTCACATCTATGCAGGCAGGTTAATTAATAGCAAATACGTGACAGTATAGCGCCATCTGTACAGTGAAATTGTTAAATAAATAATAAAAAAACATGTCTCGCCTTCATTATCAACCCATAAATTTTGATTATTTGAGAATATTTCGATGTATTTAGTACCAGAAACAATTTATTTTAGTCGTTAAATTTACTTACATTGGTTAGCTGACCATACCCAACAGATGCAAATGTTTTATAACCATAAATGTCGTTAGGGTACAAATCTTTTTCTTCTGGTGTCCTGCTTCCATGTCTGAAGAACTGCAACAAAAATTCTGATTGTTTCTTTTGCTTTCCATTGTACGACAATTCAATTTAGATGGGAAGAGTAATGTATTAAAGCAGAAAACATAATTGGGAATAGAGATAGTACCAGAAAATATTTAGGGACTAATTCTAATTCAAGGCTAACAGAATATTTTTATGGTACACGAACGATAAGGTGAAAATTAGTTGACATTTACTTTTGGTCCAGATAAGAAAGAGCTGATTCATTTTGTAAAAGATAATAAAAATGATGAACAGGCTACTACAGGGTATAATTCTCATCCGTATCTATTTACGTTTCTTTAAATAACATGGCTGGGTAACATAGAAAAGTTCTGCAGAATTTTCCATTTAGTTTTAGCACTGTATAGGAAAGAGATTCAAACGCTTCAAAATTTCTGTTTTTGGTTCATCAGGCTATGTCCATGTTTAATCTTATTGGAATGTCCCCGGCTTGTATAAACTTTAAAAGCTTTTGGTGTGTCATCGTCACCAGCCACTAGTGCTTGTGGGAGGGCAGTCCCTCCGGACGACGCCGGAAGGTAGGGCGGAAGGCCTTCTTCAGCCCCCTTTCAGGAATCGTGGAAATGGGTGGGTGGTGGATCAGGTGAGAAAGATGAGACGACCGAAATGAAGACAGAAGAGAATGAAAGATTATCTGTGGAATATTACTGCCCCAGCATTTGCCTAAGTGATCCAAGGAAACCACAGAAAAACTTGGAACCAGGCGGACGGACCCGGAATCGAACCGGCGTCCTCCCGAATGCTGAGCAATGGTCTAGACCTCTAGGCCATGCCGCTCGGTCTCTGTGGCAGATTGACAGGTACGTATTCGGAAACATTTAGCACAGCAATAAATGGATGAACCAGTTATATTACAGCGTCATTGTTTTGACCAAATAGCAGGTCAGTAATATTATAAAGAAGTAAAGCTCCGAAACTACTCATACGAATTCCAAAATTCATTCACCAATATTTATAATGAATATTTAGGGTCATTTCTATGCATATTATGATTGTCTGTACCGAAATTCCATTAATTTTCTCCTTGGTGGTAAGGAAATATCCACTTACGTGCCATACTCACCAGTCTTTGATATTGATCATATTTGCATATTAAATGTTACATTATAACATGTAAATCAACCTGCTTATACCTGAGACATTCTTAGTGCTGATAATTCAGGTACTTGTACTTAAAAAAGATATTTACCTATAAAAAAACACTTAACGGCTTAAGTCGAGGTTATAGAAGTAATTGGATATAATGAAAAGAAAAAGCATAAGTATATCTAAAGACATTAGGTTAGATACACACTGTGGGACCGTTCTCGATGCGATCTCGATTTGCTCTCGCTCCAACTAGTGTTTGTTCATCAGCTGTTCAAATTTGTCACACTAGCTAACTAGTATTTTTGACGAAGACAATGCAGAGGTCCAAAAACGAAGAAAAGGTAAAGAAGAATGTGGATGTACTCAACTCGCAAATGCGAAAAATTGAAGGCGAATACTTCAGTAACTTCAGTTTCAAATAACAAATCTCCTCGTATTCGTCAGATTCAGGTTTACAACTAATCGATTGTAGATGATTATGAGTGAAGCGCAACCAAAAGCATATTCACACTACCGATACGATACGGTACGGAAACAGGCGGGATAGCGTCAGCGTGAAAGGACTCATATTTTACCGGATCGGTGGCGTATCGAGAGCCGCCCTGTAAGTAGTGGGAATCAAGCCTTAGCCGCACAAGCAAGATTAAAACGTATCGTAGTATTAGAGAGATTAAAAAGGCACTAATTAGTTATTCACGTTAATAAGTCGCGAATAAAGAAAAAATTCTTCATTTGACGTCAATTTAATATAAACTAACATTCTATTATTATAATACCTGTGCTTATATGGCTATTATGCATATTTGTACATACATTATGTATGTAAAATAAATAAAATCGATCAAATTTCTCGAAGCATTCTTTTGCTGCATTAAATAACTACATTAAAATATTATTATATCTAACATAAAAGAGTCAACACATTCATTTAAATATTAAAGAGAATGCAAATAAAATCAAATTTGAGTGCATACGTATGATCAAATTTCACACGACCCCACCACAATTCATTAACTGATTACTATTAACTTTTAGTAAAGTACCTACACAATTATCTAGTAGAATCCATTGCTCTAAATTCTAAAATATGTGCAGAATTCCGTAAAAACACATCTTCCCTTATTTATTGAAAACCTTAACGATGACTATGATAAGCCATTGCATAAATTATCCCAAGAGCATTACCTACTTATTCATTCGGATATTATTCTGGAATCACTCTAATAACTAGATCGTAATTTTTACTATCTGTATTTCATACCTGTCCATTATGTTATATTTAGATCACAAAGTGCTACTGTGTAAAGAGTAACAACAAGAATTTAATTAATTGCAGGATTTGAACTCTAATCATCAACACAAAGTGATATTGGCCGAACAACGACTGCCTATCGTAAAATAATCCCGAACGTTTTAACAGCTCAAGTTGATTAAAATATATCGTAACTAATTAGAGGGGGCAACGTATTGCTTATAATATTTATTTGTCGCTAATTCAGGACAATAAAAGTAATGTCAACCTTCTAATCACATATTTATGGATATTTTACTTCGGAGGCATTTGAATATTGCGATTCAAAAAAAAAAAAAGAACTGCTTAAAGAAATTAAAAGTCACTAAATGGTTCATCTGGTAGTAGTCAAAATGTAGATACTATTGATCATAAACAATTTCTATTTCGGAATCTATTGGGTTTCTACATATTTAGTATCCAATTTTAAAAATATTTATTGCAAAATAATTGTTGACACGAACTTCTATCAAAACGGTTTTATCTTTTGTACTGCTACAAGATTAAGCAAGTTAATTAATTTGGGATTAAGCAATTAAAAAAAAATATTTAAATTTATAAATGAATAATAAAAAGTAAATTTTTTTCTTCTTACCACATGCACTAGTTCGATTGTGCTATTCTGTTTGTTGCCTTCTAGACTTTGAATGAAAAATATCAAAAAACCGAAAAATAATGTTAATTTCATACTGTATTACAATGACTGTCGATAACCAGTGATAAATGGAAAATATTCAGATTTGATTGAAAAGTATCGAACACCAACTTTGATAACTTGAAGTCTAAATGTTACTGAACTAAGCTTTGAAATTTTATTCTCTTATATCTTCTGTCTTTCAAAACATTCTTTACGCGGCATGCTTGGTGTGTGTGCAATAAAAGACAGGGCCGGGATAGACTTAGACGACATCACGATCGGACAAAATTATTTTGATTCATGCAAAAAAACAAAAAATAATGCAAATCAACGAAAATATTGACCTGTATGACGTACGAAATGCTCTTCTTTGCTGGCGCATCTAATTCCAAAATAATAATAATTTAAATGTAACACATTTAATTTATGTAAACACAAATTACTCTCACGAATTATTATTACGCGGAGGTTATTGTTCTTAACTTTATATCGTCACTAGATTTCGTATGTCAACAAACTGCGTTGATTTTGTTATACTAGTTCAACCTGTCCAAATTTGGACGATGGGTACCGTTATTGATAATATGTTAATGTACACATGTAATTTAGAGAAGCATTTCATCAAGTAATACTCTAAACTCCAAAATTCTAAAGTTAGAGTAAAAGTAAAAGCCAGAGTGAACACTGAAAATAGACATTTAAACCCGCCACTTTATATTACAATTGTTTAGTTCCATCTGGAGCAAGTGTGTCAAAATCAGGTGTTTTTTATTAGACACTCTAATTAAAGTATGAAAAGAATGGATAACTGGTGTTTTGTGAAATAAAAAAAGGGCATAGCTGTATTTCAATTAGTTATTTTATGCTTTACTATCAAATTATTGATGACAATGAGTATTAGGCATAACTGAAAGAATATCTTTTCCAATTGTCCAATTATTCGATTTTCATGTGCTACCACCAAGGAATTGATATTAGTAATCAGTATGTAACCATTGTATGTTGTTTTAGCTACCATAGAAGTCAGTAAATGGAATAATGTATTAAAACATTAACCATAGTAAATATGAGTTTGTTCCAATTGGTTGAAAAGTCAGAAAGTTATTCCCACAATACAGTTTTTTCTTTAGGAATTGACATACAACCTCTTGGAATATTTATCCTATCTTATTACCTGTCCAACCTAAATGTATAGAGATATAAGTAAAATGAAAAAGAAATTTCAAAAATAATAATACAGTTAGAAATCTAGAAACTTAAAATTAACATTTAGTATAAATTGGTCCTAAAATACATTGAAATGAGCAAAAATTATTAGGCATTTTAAAAGGTTTTCAAAGAAAAAAGAAAAGTGTTTGCCACAGCCTGAAAAGGATCTAGAAATATTGTACAATAATTTATTAAATTTCAACAAGAAGGATTATCCAAAGGAATTCTAAACTTCAAGCTCTGTAATAAATCGTCAATTATGCATATTTGTACATACATTATGTATGTAAAATAAATAAAATCGATCAAATTTCTCGAAGCATTCTTTTGCTGCATTAAATAACTACATTAAAATATTATTATATCTAACATAAAAGAGTCAACACATTCATTTAANTTTAAAAGGTTTTCAAAGAAAAAAGAAAAGTGTTTGCCACAGCCTGAAAAGGATCTAGAAATATTGTACAATAATTTATTAAATTTCAACAAGAAGGATTATCCAAAGGAATTCTAAACTTCAAGCTCTGTAATAAATCGTCACAATTTTTCCTGACATCGGACATTATTTTTTATTAAATTATCAATTGTTGGTAGGTTTTATATTTCATTAATGGATCTGCTAAATAGACCTACAATTTTGCATTAATTGACAACAAACAAATTATTCGAATTCCTGTCCTGTTCTCAAGCCATCAAAAACACGTACTTTATTTAAGGAGGGAGGAGCACAACTTTCAAAAATGTACCACATACAAGTATCATACATAAATATGAGAACCAACAACCATACATGGTACTCGCCTTTATTTAATCTATGTTTGTATTGTATCACGTTGTACATGTACCTATGCATACACGTTATATACAAAAGGTACACTTTTGTGCTACGTAGGTGGGCCTTTTGTTGTTATTTTGCTACAAAACAATGAATAATAAATAGCTATAGTTATTTTTTCTAAAGGAAACTATTAGGAGAGAATGTACCTATCCACAAAGGCGTTAAAGGTACCTGCCTATTCATTTTCCGAAAACGTACAATCAATCAAATAATCACCTTTTTGTCTATTTTTAGGGCATAGAAAGGTGACTAATCATTAGAAGCAAGTATATGGTTTGTTTTATTTAAATGACTACCTCACTTTAAATTATTGTTTTTTAATGTGAAGTTACCATGAGTAAAGATGACTAAAGGGTAATAAAAACTAACAATAAACTAAACTAAAGCGATATTAGTTACTTATGTTTGAAAAATATTGCCAAACTTCAACTTTTCTGATTTTTTTTTAATTTATTCAGTTGAACAATGAATTAGATTAAATGAACAGCAGTAAATAGATAGATTATGCAAAAACTAGAAACGATCCACTTGTTCAAACCATTTCTGATTAAGTTTAATAATTAATGCGTTACCAATAGAATTAGCTGCTTTAATTAAAATTTAACATGGGTTAATTACAATTTTAAACGTTGGATTTTTGGACAAAAAGGCTAGCGAATCATTTGTCCAATCGCATTTTATTATCGTAAATCAATTTCATGTACATATAACTATCAAATTTGTATCTAATACAGTATCTCACATTGAATATTTTGTTTTTCATACTGCCTCATATTACAATGAGCAAATAAGTGGAACGTATGCTATGTAGCATGCAAACTAAATTATGACTTACGTTCACCCTGTTTAAAACAATGTTACCTACAATTTTCGGGCGCAGCCAAGAAGATCAGAGATAAAAGCAAGAACTTAACTCGAAGTGAGTGAATATCGTTCGAACATAGAAGGTCCATACTTAGGCCGACAATCAAAAGAATTGTGAGGTCAACCCAGCGGTAAGTACGGTCCCATAACATGATAGAATCCGAAATGTGATGCGGTAGGTACATGGAACATGTGACACACGTGATTGCACCATGGTTTCTATCAATAGTACGCCCCTAATAATAATGACATGTACGAACGACGTGGGTTTCCCAGGTGACTAATAAAGGACAGAAAACGCAAGAGTTTGTTGCACCTTTATGCACTGCGCGATAAGCAACCGCGCATCAATTTCGCCATTGTTAGTTGTCAGTTGTCCTTGACTACACGTCAAATGGGATGCGCATTGTCATACTACGCAGTGAACCACCAAGCACAACATGGTGACGTTTTTATATGCCACCCGCGCGATATATATTACGCATCTTTGTATGATTTCTTTTTAAAATTTCCACATATGTTTCAGAAATCGTAAACACATGGTCTTGGTGACTTTGGAATATTCATTTCATTGTCTTCTATTGCATGTAAAAATTGATTAAATTCATATCAGCTTATGACAATCAAATCAACCTAAAGAAATTCCTATATCAGCGCGAATTTGTTTTCCGGTTTTACCATTATCAATAGATAGTGCAATGTTAGGGCAAGTCAATAAAAAAAATTGTTTCGCAACGGTATTTTGGTACAATAACTTTTGACTTATTATGACAACTGAAATTAGCTATTGTTTTAAATCTGTTATTGCATCATTGCTTGTATATTCTGGTTTAAAAATAAACTTCGGTTGGTATTTTCCACCGTGGAAAATCCATGCGATCTGTTAAAAATTGAAGTCCTTATCGCCAAATTCCAACGTTTTAAATAAGTGCAAGGCAAATATTTGAAAGTAATGACGATCGTATTTCTTTAAAAGATCTTTAACCTACATAGAATATAGGTACGTCTTTTATTTACTTTGATCATTTGGTTTTGTCACCATGACAAACACGCATCTATTTTTTACATTGTCATTAGCGAATATCAACAAAGGTATAGTAACAGTGGCGGCTCGTAATACAAATTACCTTATTACTTTACGATGAGGCAGAAGGAGGTATCTCCTTCCTATTCCACGCATGTACATCGCGTCGTTTATCCCTTTTATCGGGATTTACCGTTAATCCAATTCCTATCGTCCATGTGCATGAAAACTTTAATAACTTGGTATTCAATAGGGTAATGGCGATAATTTTTATTGGATATAAAGGCCCAACATCTAAGGGATAAAACAGAAGATATTTTAACAATATGTGCCCAGAAATTTTTGCTTTATCTTTCTACTGGTTTTAATATTTGTAGACTTCATTATATTAAACACCCCGTATATTGATTAAACAAATTTACACAATTGTTGATAATTTTGTGTAGGTACTTTTATAGATTTATAAAATACGGATTACATAACTTTTTGTCACAGAAAACGGACGCGTTCTTGCAAAGGAATGAGTTGACGCAAAAAGTCCAAACTTCAAAAATTTATCATCATGATCATCATAGGCCTTAGTCTTAACGTATAAATATAGGATATGATGAGGCATAAGTTTATCACAAAACAAATAACAAATTTGTGCCTGTATTAATGGATTATTGTTTATTCTATTATTGTCCCATTTTTCCAAGGTGATGACAAACGGAATCGGAAGTAGTATAGAGGTCAATTATTGGGATATTAGGTTTGAATAGGTTCCACATTAATTAAAATTAACCGTACATTTTCCTATCATGGTCAGAGACAGAGCGTACTACACCTATGAATACTAATAAATGGCATTAGTCTATTTCTTTGCAATATTGACCTTTCAACTGAACCTAATCTGCTTCGCAATATTTATACGAAAATATAGTTTTACTGAATTTATAAACATTTGCTAAATTTAAATTTTCAGATAATAATTAATTACCTAAACTAGATTACATGATTGTCACAGTTGAATGACGTCTTCATCATCAATTTGAAATATTTGTTAAGGTGCATCTATATCCTTTGTTGTCCAGAATGTTTTGCATGAAAATAACCACAAGCAATTTCATGATCAAAGTGATAATATATATTTGCAGCGGTTGCTAATTTATTTAAATAAATGGTTCAACGCGAGGGTATACGTACCGAATAAGTATTTAGGTCAATTTTGTCCTATACCTACTAATGGATTCATGAACTGATGACGATTATGTGTGTCCATTGACGTCAAACATTTCGAAAATATTTTTATGATAATTGTAATCATGTAGACGCCCTATTTTATTAAATTTCTTAAAAGACTACTGGACTATCATATTTTGTTCCATTTACCAGGCGTAACTAAAGATTTCCACTTAATGGAAAGAAAGGTTATTACAGGAAGAAGGAACATTTACTCCGAGGTCATTCTTGTAGATCCCTGCTATCTGACAGCGGTAAAGTTTCTTTTTTTTTATATGTCGAAAGAAGACAAGACGAATTTTGATCATCTTCTAATATGTTTGTAAGTAGTCCTTCATGTCTCAGAAGATGTCCTACCATCCTACATCTTCTTCTCTTCATTGACTCCCATAACGCTCCTTCTTCTTAGATCTCCACTGCTTCCAACTATTTCTTTTCCGCAGCGTCGACCATACAGAGTTGTACCCGAAACATGCATTTAAAGTTTTGAGTTTTGCTAGTTTGAAAAATTGACGTATTTTAGTTTGCCAGTTAAATTAAGTCGAAGTGTCCTTTTTTTCCCACAATAGACAACTACGTTAAAAAAAATTACAAGGATATTCCTCTCCTTCTTCCTCCTTAAGATGATTCTTTCTGGATTACCAGCACAATAAGGGTCTTAACCAATACCATGATAGATGAGCTCTTGGATATTTACAGCCTTCTCATGAGTATTTGAGTTGCTTTTTTCTTTTGTGAAAATTTCGTGAAATGATAGAGGGAATGCAATTTTAAATTTTGTATCAAAGTGTAGTTGTATATTTTCACTTTTATCTTGCAGGACCTTGTCGTAGTAAGAACCGATTGCAAAACTCTAGCAGTCCTGCTGTTTAGACTGATGAATGGCAGTCTCTTCTTCCATTGCAGTTTTCCTGCCCATTTACATTCAAAATATTCAAAAATTTAAGTCTAACAGACATGGTTTCAGCCTTGACCTTAGTTTTCCAGAATATGCCTTTTTAGCAAAATGTGCCTTTAAAATCCTTTTTTGAAGAGATCAAAATTACTTCGCCCATCACCATTTCTCATTCATTATAAGCCCATCTTCGACACAACGACACTGTCTTTTTGAGTTCTCTTTCTTCCTGCTAGAGCGAGTTAAATATTTATTAAACTAAATGTTGAAGATACCGTGGATAGAGAAGGTTAGAAATGATGAGGTATTAGAATGAGTAAGAGAACAGAGGACTCTATGGAAGTCAATAAGAAATAGGCGATATAGGTTAGTAGAACACCTTCTCAGGCATAAGGTCTATTCAGAGACATAGTAGAGGCAGAAACAGAAGTTAGGAATGGTAGAGTTAGACCTAGATTAGATTACTGTTTGCAAATAGTTAAGGATATGGATTGCTCTAGCTTGAGGGAAATGCGAAGATTAGCTCAGGATAGGAAAGAGTGGAGGTGCGTGTCCAAAGTCCTAAGACTGACTGATGATCTTATGATGATGATGAAACTAAGTGTTGTTGGTGATTCAGACCATTTTGCTTCGAAGATTTTCGTCCTTAATAATAACTTTCTCTATGAAATTCTACTTCAGCTTTGTTTAAATGCTCTTGCAACTTTATGGATATGTTATTCAGTAAGTAAAATTATATAAAGCTGCACACAACCAACTGGATTTATGAGCAGTCCATCTGGACGTTCATGATGTTGAGTACATACAGCCTTCTTCCAATTCTATGTATAAATTCATAAAAGATGCTATAGTTAAAATATTATGAAGCTTATGTTAAGCGAAACAATACTAGTGATGTAGTTTTTAGACAATATACTTCATGAATGTTTTTTTGTGGTTTTAATTTCTGTTTAAACTGTGAACCATTTTCAAGAAATGAAGAGACAAATAATGATCAAACAATGATAAGCACGTGTTGACAGTCGTGACTCCTATTGAAGCATGTGAACATGTAGGTAAATTATACAATTTTAACCAAGTTAAGGCAACAATCTACAAAACAGGATTAAAACATCTCCCGTATCTACGATTTTACAAATAAGTGGATACGTAACAAAATATCGCACCACAGTTTGAAGGCGTGGCTTCTTATCATTACTGACTGGCATAAAATTGGAGATTGCTATTTTGAATACGGTGGCGATGACGTTAATTAAGTCCCATACACACACAATATGTTAATTTCAACGATTAATTTCAAGGCTCGCTGGTATCTGAGAGATAATGATATAAATTCTTGTTTTACTTACTTACTTACTGCCACCATGGCGGTATCTTCAATAATTATAAAACATCCTATTTACGTAATGCGATCAGAATACGTACATACTTGTGTTATAATTAAAAATTTGAGATAACTACGTCTTTAAATAATTAGCTTTAATTATACTATTTTAATCGATAAGTTTTACAATTCCAAAATGTGTGACCTAATGTCTCCCAACAACGTGATTTCTTGAGGAAGAGAGAATTACAATAATAATTAAAATTAATAATTCCTTACAAGGATTGTAATATATTGTATTAGACTTGAGATATGATTATTTTCACCATAACAAAGTAATAAATGCATGTCGGAATCAATATGATATCTAACTTAATAATCAACATTCCGAAAATGATTAAAACATCATGCACAGGTGAATATTGGATGTGATTGATTTTGGATTTTATTTCAAATACTTTGGAAAACTAGGATGTATATATGCAGACTTAACTTCTTCACATTCATGTTCACAAAAATTTCACAAAATTTATTTTAAAGTTTCCTTGATGCTTTCAAATTTAAAAATCATAATTCATGTTAGATTTATCCTTCTAATTTTAGGTTTACGTATTTAATACACTAAGTAGCTATAATTTAAATTCAAAGAAGATAAACCTGAGTTTCCAAGAGCATCGTCTATAATTTTCCTAAATTGGATTCACTAGCGCCACATAGTGTGATGTAGTTGCATATTTTCCTGTGGCGCTGTGTAGGAAATTCGAAGAAACAAGTAGTTTCCTTCTTTCACACTTCAAAGTATTTTCACCAAATCTATTTTTCAGTTAAGCATTCCTTAATTTGTTGTATGGATATGCAAATATTACAGTTACAAAAACACATGTTTTAGTTCAATTACAGATGGCTTGTGTGTAAGCAGTTCACAAAATCAATTACGCCTTTTTCTTTCCATTATGGTAATCTTTTGTAACTAATTAGAAACCAACCTGAGTTTGTGGGAATCTATAAAACACGAATAAATACTGTAATCCTGCAGCAGTGTTGTTGCAAGAAATTTTCTATTGGTCTTCGGAAAATGTTTTTCTTTTGTTGTATCGTCAGTCAGATATTTGTATGAATAGAATCCCAAGTGTGTATAGATAAATGCAAATAAATAATACTCAATTTTTAATTCCCTTACTTATTAGTTTTATTCACATTATTAAAATAAAACACTGTTTCACGAAAATATATTGTATTTTACAACAGAGTGGCACCATCATGTGATGAAATAAAGAAGGTTAGAAATGAGGAAGTTTTAAAAAGAGTAGGAGAACAGAGGACGCTATGGAAGTCAATAAGAAATAGAGTGGATAGGTTGGTAGGACACCTTCTAGAAATAGACCTGGATTAGATTACTGTTCATGAATAGTTAAGGATGTGGGAAGATTAATAGGTACAGGATAGGAAAGAGTGGAGATGCTTAATGCAGATGCGACTTCATTTTTTAAATCGCCTGGATATCAAATCGTAGTAAAAAATAAGATTAGTAGACACTACGATAACTTTATTAACATTTACTTTAACAGATATAAATATGATATGAAACGTGTTACAATCAGCCTAATCAGTCTTGAATCAGCCCCACCGGCTAATCTTACCCTTTCAGACATCGAGAGTTATTTATTTTCTATTTATTTTTATTACCTATTAATGCTGAACTTTCCTGCTTTATATTCCACTTATTTTCAATTATATTTCCTTATCCACTAAGTGAGGAAAGATAGGCGAGCATTATCTCAAGTACTTTTTAAAAGATTTGCCTGCAAATTCTTCTAAAACATTATTTACTTGCATGAAATACTGTGGGAACCACGTAATCAGACGATGGATTTGATTCGTTTTGTACTTTGAAACCTTTCTGTGATCGGATCCATCACAGGGTTTATAGGAATCACAGGGGGTAGTCATCTAAATTAACCGACGATTCACATTCTGCGGTGTAATTAAGTGGAACGAAAGGCCTGGTCAGTTTAAGAAATGTATTTAGTGGGCATAATACTTCACATTCTGGTATAACCATTTCGTGGATGTCTGGAGTGTACGTGGAGTTTTCGTATAAAACCTGGAAAAGCGATACGTCATTATGATTTCGGTGGAATTTTTGTATAGGATGAAAGGAGAGATGGAGTGATGGACTAGCTACATGCGGAGGATTGGGACCTAGAAATTAAATGGTAAGTGTAGGTAGTATCTCTAAAATTGAACTTGTCCTGTTGTAGTTAAAACTTTGTTGGTGAGAGAGACATTTGAAAATACTAAAGTTGTAGAGGTTCTTGGAACTACATGATGACGAAATAATTATTGTGGATTTTTGCAATAAAAAAATTCAAGAAAACGTTGACCAAACGGTATTGTATGAAAAGAAATAAATGTAAAACAATAATACTGGTAAGGGATGAAAAACTAGGGAAAGAGCGAATATAAAGATTAGAAGACGTGACTGATTTTCGGTATCTAGGAAGTCAGATAAGTCAGTATGGAAGGAGCAGTAGAGATATAAAACATAGTATAGCGCAGGGTCGGATCGTCTTTAACAAAAAGAAGTCACTTCTATGCTCGCGATCGGTTAAATTAGAAATTCGAAACATGGATGGTGGGTGCGTCCAAGAAGAAAAAGTTAGAAGCGTTCGAAATGTGATGTTACCGAAAAATGATGAGGATACCGTGGAGAGAGAAGGTTAGAAATGAGGAGGTTTTCGAAGGAATAGGAGAACAGAAGTCACTATGGACGTCCATGGGAACTAGGCGAGGTAAGATAGGTATGACACTTTCTTAGGCATGAAGGGCTAGCTAGAGACCTAAACTAGGTTACGGTTCACAAATACTTAAGGGTGTAGTATGTTCCAACTTTATCGTTAGTGAAATGCGAAGTCGCTCAGGATAGAAAAAATGGAGGTGCGTGTTCAACCAGTCTTAGGACTGACGAACTTATGTTGATGAGGAACTAAACATTGTGTTTGTGTGTTTATTATTATGGACTCATAAGAAATTAAACTAGGCAAAACCGATTTTCTGGAGAAGGGTCTTCACCATTACCTTAAAGCTGTATTGCTCAGAATATTTTCCCTTGTGAAGCTCCAAAATTACTGCGCTGCTGTAAGGTGGAATGTGCTGTTTATAAAGCTTTAATGTCGCCAGAATATTAACTATATTATTTTCGTGTCCTGAAAATAAATACAGTTTCCTTCCTTTTGGTTGCAGTCGATTTTCTATTTTCTTCTTCGAAAGATCGATAATCTTTTGAAGAATATGTCCTGAAATTAAATGATTGGTACATTTCAGTAACGTTACTGTAGACGTCATTTTGTCTTAGGTATAGGGAATCAGAGATAACCAACAGTACACCGAAGTACTAAGTTCATTAAACAATTGAGATTTGATTTCGTTTGGATTATTTCTGTTGTTGAGTTGAGAATTTTCAAGATTTTGTTCAGAAGATATGAAACTTGAAAAATTTCGAAGCGATGATTTTAAAGTATGTAGTACCAAATCATCAGCATTATCAACTTTTTGATGTAATGAGAATTCCGAATTTTCCTGGAGTTTGATTAGTGTCGATTAGTACGAAGAAAATCAAGTAGAACAATCACATGTCGTCGTCGGTTGGAGTTGCTGCCTAACGTTTCGCTAGCACAAGTGGCGAGCTTCTTCAGAAATCCTTTCATCTCTGATGTTGGATGTAGAAGCAGCTCCAACCTCCGACTGACTTTAGACCCGAATCAAGACAGTATCTGTTCACCTACTGGCCACAAAATCCTTTACCAATTTGTCTTTAGTTATTTCAAATACCTACTTAATTACATTCCCAAAAAAATCAAAAGTATGATGATGATGGCCATGGAAGTACAGTGCATTTATTAAAAAGAGTTACTTTTGTCAATGTTCTCGAATTTCAAAAGCATAGTTTTGGATTCCCTCCTTTTGACATATTTCATAAACTATGAACTGTGATTTATCGACGAAAACCCCACTGTTTGTCTTATAGGACTATCATACAAACGTTGGAATATAGTTATTGATATGTACGATTTCTTACCTCCATTAAGTCTTACTAGAATTTTATTGTAGTTTTCAAACATACACTGAAAGGATCCTATAGTAGCGAGAGGTTCAGGGTATACACTTTTAGCCCATTCTGGTACAGTCAAATTCATTAAACTCTGTAACAAATATATAGAAAAGTTATGAGATATGTACATTTAACTATTCACATTTTTCTATATATGGATGACGACGTTCACACACAACAACATCAATACCCCACAATCAGTGGTAAGAATGCATGGTTCCAATGTCGGCAATAGAAATATCGGCCGGTTTAAAATAAAATAAAAAAAAACTTTTGGGTGTTTCATTCGCACCAGTCACTAATGGGCAGTCTCTCCGGACTACGCCGGAAGGTAGGGCATAAGATCTTCTTCAGCCTCCTTTCAGGAATCGTGGGAATGGATGGGTGGTGGTGGTGGTTGGAGTGAGAAAGAGGCGGAAGAAATAAGGACCGAAGGGAATGAAAGGCTATCTGTGGAATATTACTGTCCCAGTATTTGCCTATGTGATCCAAGGAAACCACAGAAAAACTTGGACCAAGGCAGATGGAGCCGGAATCGAACCAGCGTCCTCCAAAGTATTAAGCAATGGTCTAAACCTGTAGGCCATGCCGCTCGGTTTAAAATAAAGGGTCCCTACCTACCTTTACAAGGAATAATGACAACGACTCAAGAAACTTTCATTACCTTTGAATGTAGGTTTTGATAAATTCGTAGCGCATCATGGAAATTATTCACAACTCGTCCGCTGTTTTCCGAAATATACTTAAAGACGCTATCATATTTTCGATAAATGTTTTTGACCTGACGAGATTTCATAACTTTATTCAGTATTTTTACATATCTTGGACAGTAGGGGTCAGGTCTTTGTAGAAGCTAAAACAAAACAACAATTGTATAAATTTGATTGTGTATCATGTAAAATACGAATGTTCTATGACAAAATTAAAATTTCAATAACACTTTCAAAGATACAAAAATTAAAATGCGTGAAAGTGTTTCACAAACAAAATGTTAGTTTATGTAACTATAAGTAACTGTAAACAATTTCTAAATTAGTTAATTCGGTTCAATTATTTTACGAACTGACGAATCACATGAAAGAAAGGGTGCAATTCCTTCTCCAATGTTTACAGCTTTTTATTGAACGTGAACAGAATCTAATAGAGCATATTTATTCAGCAGTATGATCGTGTTATTTATTGAGTCTATCGATGTATGAAGCTAAAAAGGGTTGATGATACAAGTGAAATTAAAGCTAGGAGGATGCTTCAATGATTGATTTGGATTCACATGAGGAAACTGAAAAAATAGGTCTTTGACATTTAGTTAAAGAAGATATACCTATAAAAACCCAAAAAAATTCTAAATATTCAAATTTGTGAATCTACTTGGAGTATTGTATAGTTCTATTCTACTATTTATTAGATCCAACACAGTCAGAAGTGAATTTAACTATTAAAGCCAGATGTATCAATTGCGACACTGATTTCGGAGTCTGGCCTTAAAATTGCCATAGTACGTCTAGATTTTGAAACACCCTAATAACTCCTGGTTTCAAAAAAATCAGTTTTTGAGACGGCTATGGGCATTACTATATGAAATTGAAGGATAAACTAACCAACAGAAAGTTATCTTCGATTTATCATTTATGGAGAATTAGAATCTAACCTTTGCACATAAAAATGTTGATATATCTTAATTTAAAAGAACAAATGATGTTAATTTGGTATATTGGTTTTGGAATCGCAAAATTTCAACATGGCGGAGTTTTTCAGGAACCATGTATGAATACGTCATCGTAGAATGACTTTGTTTTCCGATTCTTATTTCAGATGTCCAGAGTGGTCTTTAAAGGAAAAAGGGTAGTCAAAAAAGATCGTACTGCTTTGGCAGATTGAAACCAGGAAACGCAAAGAGGCTAGTAATTTTAGATATATTTTTCAAAGGCCAGCTGAAATCTTTCTCCAGAATGGTCCTCAACTCCAATTTCAAATCCAAAGAAGACAAATTAGCAATGTTTAGATTTTGGAGTTAAGGTATCTCAACATTTTGACACATTAGGCCAATAACATGATGTGGACAACTTTCTGACTAGATTTAGAGCTTCGTAAATGACTGCCGCTATTCTATTCGTTGATCTGCGTAATTTTTGGGTAGGATTTAGCTATGTCTGATGCTTTTCTTATTTGTAAATGTTCTCCTAACGACACATAAATGATGTACAATCTGGTGTTACATACATGGTCATGTTCTGAATCCCGAATTGTATACGGAATTGGTTGCCACGGCATTTCAGGGTTCCAAACTTCCGAAGGACTTGGCGGAAACATTCCGGCAAGTAAAAGTAGAGCACTTATTTTGGTACGATCCCAATCTGTGGAAAACGTGGCAACATTCTGTGACGTGTACTGAACAAAGTTTTCGTACCTTTTCCTCAGTTTCTGTCCCAGAGCAAACATCCTTTGTTTTCCTTCCTACAAAACAAACAAGCAAACGAGTTTTATTTCAATTAGATTCATTAGATGTTTTGGCCAACGTGTGGTTTTCCAGCCACGTTAATCTAAAAATATCACCGGGTTCTCTAGGACTTTTCTAACATCAAAATCTTTTAAACACCCCTGTATTTATTAGACTAATATTACTGTATTATTTATATAAAAACATGGCTGGAGGTATTTGTACGAATGTTCATATAAAACATCGTATTTTTGAAGAGATGATGACTCCCTTTGATGAATGCGTAGAATATTCCCATTCTTTGCTCGCCACTGCTGCAGATATATAAAATAGTAAATACTCTAAATAATATACTACCAATTGGAAACAATGTTTGAGATAGGAAGTTGTTAATAAGCTATAAACAATATACCTGTACATATTGCAAAAATTTTGAAGTCAACTTCGATAACCTTTCGATAAATAAATCACATGCCTTATTAGTAGTAAGTGTTATGTCAAGATAGAGTTACCAAATGAGTTCATGAACATTATATTAACAAATAATTGATTACTTTTTTAGTGGAAACATTTTGCGTCCAAATATTCATATTAAACACAAATTTTATGTTCTTTTATTGTATTGGATCAATATTCACTTTTAACTTTACTAATTAACTCAATTATGATTTATATTATTCATTACAAAAGCAAGACGTTTTGAAAATTACAATAATATAATTACCTAAAATGGTAATATTGTTAGAAGAAGACTCTTTATTTATCTAATTTGTATATTTATCGCATAATTTTTGTTGAATAATAATAACAGTAAAATTTTGACTAATTTTTGGTAATGTTTATTATTTACTACACCAAAATACTCATGATAAAAATTTCTATTACGAAAATATTTGCAGTGTAAAATTCTTCTATAATAAATATTATTTTGAAGTTCATTTTACTCAGAAAATGAAAAATGTGGTCAATCAACATACCTTTGTAATGTCACCATACGTAAGAGGATGGAAATAACTTATTGGATATTCATCATTGGGATACTGTTCATTAGTTTCTGGAACTCTTTCGGAATGCCGAAAAATCTACAAAAATATTTTCGGTGAAAGAATATTTTTATTAGTTAGTTATAAAACGTAGAGACATCTGCAGTCTGGGGCTGTTCTCTGTTAGGTAAAAGGTCATTCTGGATTACAAGCCGAAGGGGTTGATACTTCACATTGTTTTTTATTGTTAAAATAGTGCGAACTTTTGGTGTATTGAAGAAGAAGACGTAGAAATGGATCCACGTCTTTTACCTCCAAATCGCACTATGTTAGACAGTTGACCATACATTTGCTGTTGCAAATGGTTTTGAATAATATAAATCATACCAATCAATTGTTCTAGGGGTGCGGCTCATGGATAAACCATGATAAACCATGTGGGGGAGGAGGAATTAAAAAATTGTTGCAAAAGAGACATGTGGTTTATAGACAGCCCTAGCAAAAATTTGATCACATTATTTGATATCTAATATTGTCAAACCGATCCATTTTTTATGAATAGTTATGAAATTTTTACCACTCTGCTATGAAACATCGCAAGACTTTTAATTTAATTCATAAATTAAACTAACAACGAGAAAATAAAACGTTACAGATAATTATGTAACTTTTAGAAAAAACTAATTATCTACTTAAGAACTATTTTTCACTGTTTTTTTCTCAGAAATTAATTTGAAAAGAATTCAAGTTTTATAACCATAACGTTCAAAAAGTCATGCACATATTTTTTATGTTAAATAGTATATTGAATTTTTGATATTAAACTGGAACCCTGAAATGGGTTTTAATTCTTCTAAAATATCAGTTTTCAAAATAACCTAAATTTGAATTAAAAATTAGGTTATTCGGCATATTGAGTTATAAAAAATAGCAATACTTACTATAAAAACTAGTTTCAATTCAGTTTCCTCGTTTCCTATGGGATGGCCACCCCCGCACGTAAAAACAAACAGAAGCAAAATTAGTTTCTCCATCCCGATTTGCAGTATCCAAGAGCAATAATACGTTTGTGAGGTGGAAGCTTCAGACAACTTTCTATAAATCTCACCTTTGACCCAACAATGGTCACTTTCATGATATATACCGTTTGCTAAACAAAACATTACAGTGGGAGTTTGAGTGAAACGCAGCGTCACCGCATTGCTTATCGAAGTGATAGCGAATCTCGAGTTAATTTCCTTAAACAGGACATAGGTACTTAAAAAATTATAAACTACTGAACGAAAATACTTGAAATAATGCGAATTTTATAGTTCTAATAAAAATTAGAACATTTACTTATTATCTTCTCGTAAAATTATCACGATGGCAATCCCTAAATCCCAATAAACTCTATATTGATAAATTAATAATCACATACTGTAGCTACAAGTAATATGCACAACGTTCCATGTTTATATCTTTTATTGTTTTATCGATCAGATATGTTCACCGGTAACAATGTAAAATAATAGTTTATTGGATTAACACGTCTTTATCTTCTCCAACTGATACTGATTCTAGTTTCCTTGAATCCTTGCCAGGAAAGCGTTTGGATATTGTTTTATTTCAGTTTTGGTGAAATGTGTTTAGTATATTCATCGAAGTGCGGACTTCTCCACTTTTTTTTACATAAGTTACAATGAAGGTTTTTTTTTAATACGTTTGTTGTAATCCACTCACTTTCTCAATAAATTGTGATAAGTTTGACGAAAATGTTATATGCTATCGCAAGGGTCAATATGTGATCCCATTTCATTAATGTGTGGGTTCAAAACTGATATTTTTTCAGCACATGATTATTAAATCATTATAAGCAATGATAAAATATAAAATAAAACATTTTTCAATTTAACATAACTTTATTTTATGGAAAGGAACTTGAACTCATCATCCAAAAGAAATGTGCTATCATCATCAATAAATTACATACAATGCGATCTGTACAATGCCTAGAATTCATTAACAATCATCTGTAATATTTCTCATATCTTTAACATGAATTAAAATTGGGTTAAACTAATCTAATAAAAAATAAAAACGTTTAAGTTTAGCAACGAATACCACTAGATGGCGATGTAGGTACTGCTAATCAAAAAGTCTTCAGTCAGTTAGATATCGTAAAATTATGAAATGATTTTCTTATGACCTTTATCAAGAAAAAGACAAAAAAGAAATTTTATCTTTTCCTACGTTAGAAAATATCTAAAAACATGATGAAAGAAAACTAGTTGTAATTTTTAATCATGAGAAAATACTGTTCATAAACGAAAGTGCTTTCTAGGATACCAAAATAAAACACCATAAAAATACTTTTTGATAAATAAATAAATCAAAATCTATATTAAACTTATTTACCTACTTTATAAGTAAAAATATTGGTGTTTAATTTGTAATACTGGTTTACTTGATGATGTAGGTAGCAATTTCAATGATATTTCCTTCTGTAGAAATAAATACCTTAAAACAAATATTTGGTAATAAATAAAACTGCTGTATCTGAGCCTAATTAAGTATCAATATTATTAAGCGTTACAGCTGTCTCCTTTTTTTGGTAGAACATCATAAAATAAGGACTCAAACTTCTTTAAATCGCACAGTTCCGAACATCCTGGTATTTTCATTACTTGTGGTTCAGATTTTCTGTAGTCTTCGTAGTAAATCTAAAGCAAAGTCAATTTGAAGATATTTTTTAAAGTTGTTCTAGTTTTAGGGAAATGCTAAGATTAGCTCAGGATAGGAAAAAGTGAAGGTCCGTGTCCAACCAGTCTTAGGACTGACGACCTTATGATGATGAAAGAAATGCGAGGATTGACTCATGATAGGAAGGAGAAGACGTTATGATCGATGTTTTAGATATCATAAATTTATTAATGCTACTATTTATTGGGTTGTTCGGAAAGTCATTTCGTTTTCCCGACAGAGGATTTAATTGTATTCTTTTGCACCCAACTTCACATTTAAGCCGTATATTTTTTATATGCTTTGAGAGCTCATATAGCAAGGCTTGTGTGTGAAAAATTCCAATTAATTCTACGCAGTAGTTTTTGGTTGGTGCCCTTTTAAATATGGAGAGCGATAAGCAGCATTTTCGACATATCTTACTGTTTTACTACAGAAAGGGTAAAAATGCTGTTCAAGCCAGAAAGAAATTGACTGATGTGTATGGAGAAGGTGTGTTGACAGTACGCCAGTGCCAGAACTGGTTCGCTAAATTTCGATCCGGCAATTTTGATGTCGAAGATGCACCACGTTCGGGAAGGCCGGTTGAAGCTGATAAAGACGCGATAAAGGCATTAGTTGATGTGAACCGGCGAATAACAACACGTGAGATCGGATTGAGGTTAAATTTATCAAATTCAACAGTTTATGACCACTTGAAAGGCCTGGGATTATCCTCGAAGCTCGATGTATGGGTTCCCCATGTTCTCACAGAGAGAAATCTGTGTCGCCGCATTGACGTCTGCGATTCGCTTCTCAAACGTCACGAAAATGATCCGTTTTTGAAGCGCATCATCACTGGGGACGAAAAATGGGTTGTATACAACAACGTCAAACGCAAGAGGTCATGGAGCAAAAAAGATGAACCGGCTCAAACCATTTCCAAAGCCGATATTCACCAAAAAAAGGTGATGCTGTCTGTTTGGTGGGATTTTAAAGGAATCGTTTTTTTTTAGCTTTTACCGGATAACACAACGATTAATTCGGAAGTCTACTGTCATCAGCTGGACAAACTGAATGATGCACTTCAACAGAAAAGGTCAGAACTAATCAACAGGAAAGGTGTAGTGTTTCACCAAGACAACGCGAGACCTCACACAAGTTTGGTCACTCGCCAAAAGCTTTTACAGCTTGAATGGGATACAATGCTACACCCACCATATTCTCCAGACCTGGCACCATCGGATTATTATTTGTTCCGGTCACTCCAAAATTTTTTAGACGGTAAAACCTTCACCTCAAATGAGGAGGTCAAAAACCTCCTCGATCAGTTTTTTGCCAGCAAAGACCAAAAATTTTATGAGCGTGGAATTATGCTACTACCAGAAAGATGGCAAAAGGTGTTGGACCAGAACGGTCAATATATAATTTAATAAAGTATTTGTTTATTATACGAAAACTGTCTTTCATTTCCACAAAAAAAAACGAAATGACTTTCCGAACAACCTATAGTTACAAATACAAGAAGGAGTTAGAGATAATAGAACTCAGTTCAGATAAAGTATACAACTTGGAACTCACCCTCATGCCGTACGATTCCTTCACCCGGCTAACTTCGAAGAGAATGTATGAACCGTACGGAGGAATATGCAATCGTTCAAAAATTCCCAGAGCACTTAACATAACTCCTACATTTCTTTCGTGTCCTGAATACAGAAATATCTTTCTATCCTGAGGATTTAATTTACCTTCTATTTTGGCATTCGTATCTTCTATAATTTTTTTTAATAGGGGTCCTGAAAGAACCATATAAATTGATACTAACAAACCCATAAGAAATATTTCTATATTGTAATTGCACTTCCGTAGTTTTTTTGACTAATAAACAAGAGCGAATTTAAAATTTCATTGATATCAAAAAAAAAAAAAACTGATGCACGTTATCTGAATAACGTAATACAGCGGGAATGGCAGTGCAAATGCTTTCACTGATCCCTCTACATAAATAAACAAATAAATTAGTATGTTCAATGTTCATATTGAAACTAAAATTTAGTAAGGTAGTGTCGCCGAAGGTGGCCCGGCTCCTAAGATAGCCCACTTTTAAAAAAATACGGTTATGATTATTCGAAACGTTTTAAATTTTGCGGGTTTATGCTACTAGTGCCATAGACAATAGTGCAAGTGAGTTTCATTACCGACGCGTCGCCATTTTGAAGGCAGATGACAGTTTGCTTGGTCATGTCAAGACGATGCACGTTTTATAACCTACATTATCTAAATCATTTAGAAAATTTACAAATTCAAAACAAATCTCGTTGCTCTAAACTGTGAAAATTTATATTTAATCTATTTGTCAGCGAATTATAGGTGTGTTATTATTTTATTTCCTTTTTCGTATTTTGTGAGATTATACCCAATCAGAGTGTAATTTCCTATCATGGCCCATAATATAATTCCCAAACATAGCCCGGGCCTTCTTAGGTTTAAGTTCTGATTACGGATAAAGTTATTAAGTAAATTCACTTTTGAGATTTTTTTCAGTTTTTTTAGAAGTGTACACACTCAGTTAAAGACAGTAGCGTCTAATTTGTTTTAATTAATTAAGTATATTTTGATTGATCTCAAAGTTAATTTTCAGTATTCCTTAGATAGCCCACCTGTGAATGACATTAAAAAAAATATATAAAAAATACCTGATTTGTTTTTATTTTTGATAAGTAACTTTCAAAGTTGATCGCAAACTTAAATGTTATTTTATTTAGTATTTTGTTTATAGTTGATTTTCATTTTGATAGATTTAAGATAGCCCACATTTAAATTTTTGGTTGATTTTTTTAACTTTTATGAATAATGTTATGAGAAGGATGTGTTTTTATTTTCAAGGTTTATGTTAAAAATGTTTAAGTGTTTATAATGCATATATTTTCATTAATATTTTTCGGGCCATCTTGAGCGACCAGCTTCCCAAGATAGTCCAATACCAAGTTTCTAAAAAGCGTTTACATTTGTGTTAAAATGCCAAAAGCTTTACTACTTTTTTTAGATATCTTGTTTCTCAAATAAATATATTACAACTTCCATTATGTTTTTTCTTTACTTTACTTATCTGCAAAATTTTACGAGGTTTTGAAATTAAGTGGGCCTTCATTGGCGCCTGTACCTTAGTTATCTTTTTATATTAATCAGTTGGCAGTCTTTACGAGAAAATGGTATGGTTGCCCTTACGTTTGCTGTTTGACAATATTTGTGTTTATTGTCATGTTTCTTTGTTTCTTAAGCTTTAAACTTTATACTGTGTCTCTTAATAAGTATTGGTCAATAGACTGTAATTCTGAGAACAAATGGAATCCATATTTATAAAAAATGCTGATGCGCATTGATAGAGGTTACATCAACATAACCTAGCTGTTTTCCGCATAATCTATATATTTGGAGAGGATTTTTCAACACTGGCTTGATATGTCGCTAATCACTTTTGCAATGTGAAAGACCACATATATGTTCCAACGGTAGTAAATGTATATATGAATAAAATAAATACAAAAAGAGAGATAAAAACTGACCAGCAGAATATTTTGTGAGACTTTTGGTTCCGGTGTAAAGAGGAAACAGTTTACTTCCGGCTTTGGTTATATCTTCCGGCCACACTTTTTTGGTCCAGGAAGGTAGCTCGAGTCCCCATTCTTCCTACATAAATACGTAATTTTTACAATTATTATTTAATGTGGCAAATCTTTAAAATTATGCCAACTATTTTGTTTGCAATATTGAAAAAACTAGGAACTATAAAATTCGTTCGTAGAAACGTGTAAAACTGTAACTAATTTTTTATCATAGTTGTGATTGACGTTTTACGATTAGTTGAAAAACGATAACCTATGTTTTTCCTTATTACTATGTTAATTAATACATGCCTACATTGGGTTTTACGCCTTTTTATCTGCGAAACGTTTTTTCTTCTAATTTTACGTTGACCAAAGGAATTTTTGAATAACAAAATTTGCTGTTAAGAATTTACCTACACTTTGAGCTTTAGCATTGTTCAACAAAACATTAGGGTGTACGAAAGGTTATCTTTGATGAAGCAGGCGCAACGTTATGTAGAAATCCAACAGGACAAATTTTACATATAGATAAATTTTTACAAACGGATAAAAACTAGTGGTTGGTAGTGTCATTTATAGCGCGAGTAATGAGCAAAATTGGTTCTGGCCTTGTACAAAACTACAACCAAGAATGACCGAACAAGACCAAAACTAACACTGAAACCAAGTCCAAATGTGTAAGACCAAGGAAATCCAATAATAATATAGAGATGTGATAAAAGATAACTAACTAACTATTTCAGTTCCATGTAATAGTTCTAACCCAATAAAAAAATCTAAAGGTATTATTTGCATTAACTGAGTAATATTATGTATTAACTTACTTCAGTGGCTAGAGAAAAAAATAGACCGTAGGGTCCTAATGGGTTAACCATATTTTCGCCTGTATGTGTGGACAGATATTCGTACAAACGTTCATCTTCACTAAAAAGTTCCATGCCTTTTGGAGAAGCCATATAGCTATTCAATTCATTCGAAAATGCAGGACAATTGGTCAATGGATCTCCAAGAAGCTGTAACAGTGTACTTCTAGTAGATGGAATGTTGCCACAATTACGAATTAATAGAGACTGTACGTCATTGAGCAGAGGTTTGCTTTGAAATCATTTCAAGCTTTTTATTGGTTTCGTTGTTAGGGATATAAAATTGTTAAACTAGTTCAGCTACGTATGCCTCAATTTAGAATATTTGTGAATAAGGGGATAGAAGGCGTTTAATCTTGAAGGTACCTGAAGTATCACAAACAGCATGGTGTATGCCACCTGTGGCTCAAGGCACATAGAGAAATTCAGTATGACCAACAAAGTTCATTTACGTTGATGGATATCTATTTGCTCAACTGAATCCACGATGCAGTTCACCTCTACGTGCAAAATTAAAAAAAATAATGTAGTAATGCTGGTGGGCGGGCAGTCCCTCCGGACTATGCCGGAAGATAGGGCGGAAGGCCCTCTTCAGCCTTCCTTCAGGAATCTTGAGAATGGGTGGGCGGTGGTTCGGGTGAGAAAGGTGAGACGGACGAAATGAAGACAGAAGGGAATGAAAGACTATCTGTGGAATATTACTGCCCCAGTATTTGCCTAAGTGATCCAAGGAAACCACAGAAAAACTTGGACCAAGGCAGACGGACCCGGAATCGAACCGTCGTCCTCCCGAATGCTATGCAATGGTCTCTACGTGATAGGCACGTAACCAAGTTGAAAAAAGAAGTTCATGGTAGTCGCAATTTCGATCTTGCTGGATCTCATCAACGCATCTGTCAAAACTGTTTCAAGATCGAAATCGTGATCCGCTTCATGAGCTACTTTGTTGAAGATACCCAATTGTAAATGTCACCATCAGAAGTAGAGTCTTTTAAGCTTCCGATGATGTTACTCAGAAGTCTTATTATTTTGCACCAGTTGTCAGGGAACTGTGTCAGATACATCATTCATATGCGAGCATCTGAAGATGCGATAGAGGACGAAACTTAGACAGTATATAACTTGATGCAGTGTAAATCAGCAGTCCTGAACTGCTACTTAAATTTTGTATTTTTCAAGCAAACCTTACTAGCCCATCCCTTTATTTAGCAAGAGTTAGACTAAAGAAAATTCATTACTTACAAAGTCTTCAGGTGCCCCCATATAATTGTAAGGTATTGGTTGCCAATCTAGACCTGGAAGCCATTGTTGTTTGCCTTTTGGTGGGAACAAACCTGCCAAGACCAGTAATAGAGACATTTTCGTTCTGTTGAAGTCAGTGGATCGAGCATCTAGCACAGAAGGCGTGTAAAGGTCACCCAAGAATTTACTATACTTCTTTTGTATGCTCTTGCCAATGTTGTATTCTCGTAGTTTTCCTGCCTACGTTGAGTGAAACACAATTTTATACATATCATTCCAAAAACAACCGTTTCGTCGCCTAACTTACATTGACAAGTTGCCCATAACCATAGGGATAAAACGTTTCATTGATGTAAGGGTCCTTTCGGTACGTTTCCTTGTCTCTGGTTCTGTCGCCATGTCTAAACACCTTTCAGGTAACACAACAGGGGTTATAACAAAATATAAACCAAGTGGAAGGAAAATTTTATTATTAAATTTTTAAATATGAAAGTGATTTTATTTTTTACAGAGAAATACTTATTTTTTTAATGAAATTTATTTCGAACTAACTTAAACTTTGACCAGTTTTTAGTTTTAGTAAGTAATTTTTGTTCTTTTCGATTTTCCTACTAGTTTAATGTTAGCTTCAATAAAATCGATTTTAAGTAATAAGAATCGGAATCGGAATTCATTTTCTTGCTATTAGTTCTATTTCAACTGTAATAGTGGTAGAACATTATCACTTTCGACAATTTTTATTCACTTTCTTGATAGTTTACTATTTTACCGGAAACACAAAGTTTAAAAGGAAATTAGATTAGGTATGTTTTACCTATTATGCATACAAAAAAACGCATACATATAATCCAATTGAGTAGCGATAATTTTGCAGGAAGGTGGGTGATGTTTTACAATGTTGTTTATTTTTGCCTGCTACAACAGCTCATTGTATTAAACTTATGAACTTCTAAATGATTAAAAAGAAATTGGCGGAAACTATAACCGGATTGGCTTACAATAAGCACATGTCCGGTTTTGACGAACTATTTAAGGTCCATTAAACTTAAAATTGTTTCGAATATAACGAGCATCTTTTGCGATATTTTTTAGCACCTTCGACTAAATCTGGCCTGAAGGGAAAAGTAATAAAATAACAATTTTTGCAAATATATATAAACATCTTAATCACTTATTTACCCTAAAGAAGGCATGAAACAAAGGCAGAACGTTGTAATTGCAAAGTTTAAAATTTTCATTTATCTTTTATTGCATGGAATTAACCACTCAAACGAGGTATGATCAAAATAACTAAAATTTTTCAAATAATACACTAATTCCACCGTACGTTCAAAAGACCGCAAATGACTACAGTCCCAGGTGGAAACAAGAAAGAAGATACGTCCATTCCTATCATTGATGGACGTATGAGGAACCCCAGAGTTCTCGTCATCTCCAATGTCTTCTCGACCTTCCTGAAAGCTTTTCTACCATTCGTAAACTCGTGCTTCTGACATAGTATCACTGCCAAAGATTTTCTTTGACATTTTGAATGCTTCGCTGCTCTTAATTCCGTTTTTAACATAAAATTTCACACCAACTTCCGGATTCAAAGTTTTCTCACATAAAAAATCTTCAAACACGTGGTAGGTTATCGGCAGTGCAATCAATACGCGAAAAAGAAGACTGAACTAGATAAAGAAGATATAGCGCGAGTTATTTTAAAATTCTCGTTACTTTTTGATCACACCTCATACTTACAGCTGGCAACTGATATTAAATATTGCCTGAGGTAGTTAACTGGATATTCAAAATATAAAAAACTTTGCGAAAGAAAAAGTTATTATTACGATAACTACAAAATTACTATGAATCAAAATAGCAAACTAAAGTTAAAAGGAAGATAGTTACCACATGAAGAAGCACTACATCATCCGGATTGAAACGGTCTTCAGCTTCCTTTTTTGGAAACGGTGGAAAAATGAAGGCGGTTGCGAAACCAAGCACGCACAAAAACGCGCACAGTGGCACTGCGTTGAATGACATGATGTGAAAGAACACGAATTTGAAATGCGCTTTTTAAAATAGGCCTTTATCACCGGTAACCTATAGTTATGATATGCACCATGCTATCTGTAGTTCTAGTTATTTATATAAAAGTAGGCGGTAGTCGATAAAAATAATGAATAAACGATTTAAAATATGGTAAATACCCTGTCAGTGAAAGAATTTGCATTGACACGTAATTTACATTGCCAATGTATGAACCTACATGTCTACAGATGGGTTTTGCCAGGTGAAGAGTTACATTCTATCACTGACGTATGGCCATAGGCATGGGTACATTGGATTTGTCACATTTGCAATTAAATTTGTAGAATTTCATGAAATTCGGACTACATCTTCGGAGAAAGACCGCACAGGTGTAACATTGACCTTATGGTTCAGTAGATACTTGATCAAATTAGGTTGTTAACTTATAAAAGATTTTGGAAACTTATTTATTTTTTTGATCCTCCAAAAAAGGAAATTGTCCAGGGAATGTTGACAAAAATAATAAAGTTAGGAATCACTATATACGGTTTAGATGATGAATTCAATAAGAATGTGTAGTAATTGAGGCAAAACGTATAGGTACCTATTGGTCAAACAAGTAGACCCTTTTTAGACAGAATACAAGAACATAGAAAATGCTTTCTGACTAAAACCACAAACTACAAGTTGCGCTAAATATTTAATAATAATAAAAATTAGAAGCAAACAAATTAACTAAAGAAATTCCATCTAAAAGAAATTTCACTTTACACTAAGACAATTTTTAATTAGTTTCAAATTCCGATGTTCTTTCCCTTGATCAAGTTACTGTGATACAGAAGTAATTACCGTGGATTATCAATTAATTATTAAAGACTCTTTTTGCCTTTTTGGTAAAGTACCCTAAAAATGGTTTTCCTGTTTACTGCTTTCATGTTATAGGAGTTATCTATTATTTAGTGCTTTGGGTACACTTATTAAACTGAATACAATTCTAAATTAGGAAAATGGTAATTTCCATGTGTAAAGTGAATTAATTTTAACATTTAGCATATCTTAACTTCCTGCAATTGAAAACACAATGTTTTATAAATCAAATTTTGATTAAACGTATAATAGTAACTTTGGAAACATTATAAATTGAACTTATTGGATTCTTTTGAGATTTTAGCCAACGCTGGAGGCCGTTGAATTCTGCCCATTTGAATGCAGGATGTCAGACGTTAATAATAACAGAACAGTTATTGGTTTTACAAACGTTTTAGTAACAAAAAGTGTGGTTTTAAAGAGCACGATGTTGCTGTTAATTTCACAATCTATTTTCGCTTCCAAAACTTCCAATTACCTCAGAAAATCTACGTAATAATTGGAAAGCATTCATCTGTTTCTTATAAATACTTATTAAATTATCTATAAATTTATTTGCGTACATTATTTAGACAGGTATATGTCCAAAACAGTAATAATTGTCTGGAAATTTGTAGGTAACGATTGTTAGTTATTAATAATCGGAAATAAAAAATACCATACCAAATGTAGCAACAATTCTCATTTTTAATTTTATCAGTTGTTATATATTATCGTGCAATTATGTAAATTGTTTGAAATTAACCTTTTCCTGCTACTGGACAACGCGAACTGTAGTACATAGGTTGTGCGGCTGTGAAATCCAGTTTATGACATGTAATTAATTAATCACATTTAATTCATTGATTCAGTTTTATTGTGATCCGGAAAGTACTACTACTATTGTGCCTAGAGAAAAAGGAAGGAATTTGTGAAAGGTTACACATTTCGGTTAGTAATTTATTAATCATAGTAGGTGAGATCAATCACGTCTGAGATTTTTATTGAACACTTGTTTAAAAAACTTTTGTATTTAAAAATTGTAGTATCTGCTAAATGCTAATGTAAAATTCTATTATAGTATAGCAATTGTTTTCTTTTTCTGAATTGTGACTTATATATTATGACATTGTTTGAAGTTTATTATGCATCTTTATTAATTCTTGAGATAAGCACCTACCTTTTAAAACATTATTCATAACAGACATTTGAATAAAAGCTGACAAACTGATAATTCTTCATTTGAGAGTACAATTTTCATGGGTTAAGTAAAACAATGAACTTCAGTAATTCTTTCCGAATGTAACTGGTTCATTCAAGGACTTCTACGGCAAATTACATAAAATTTTACTATTACAAATTAGGAACAAAGTACCCACTTGCGTTAAAGAAAAGTACATTGACAGCATGTAGTGGTCACCGAGCGACATGACCTAGAAGTCATAAATTCAATTACGCGTTCGACTGCCCTGGTCCAAGTTTCCTTGGATATATAATAACAATATTCTACGGATAAACTATCTGTCTCTCCCTTCTGTCTTCGTTTCATCCATCCCGCCCGTCCCACCCATTTCTTGCCTTCCAGCGTAGCCTAGAGGGATTGCCAGCCTACCAGCGTTAGTAGCTGTCTTTTTTAGTATAGCGATCTAGTATTTCGGAGAACACTGATTCGATTTCAAGTTCACATCACTAGTGTAAAGTTCCTCTGGTTTTCTTGGATCATTCACTTTTCCTGTGTCTTCTCTTATGTCTTCACTTCGTCCGTCTCACTATTCTCACTCCAAACATTATCCACCACCCATCCATTCCTTACCTTCCGGCAAAGCCCGGAGAGGATACTCGTCCACCACCTTTAATACCCAAACAAACATTCAAAAGTAATTTTTTTTTTGTAGTACATCGGTCTAGATCAAAGCCCAGAATTCTGGAGAACACTGATTCGATTTCAAGTTCACATGACCAGTGCAGAGTTCCTTTGGTTTTCTTGGATCATTCACTATTCCTGTGTCTTCATTTCTTCATCTCACTCCAATCACCACTCACTACCCACACATTCCTTACCTTCTGACGTAGCCACCATTAGAATCTGGTAGGAATAAAACACTCAAAAGTTTTTAATAAAGCAGTCTAGATCAAAGTCTAGTATTCTGGAGAATACTGACTCGATCTCCAGTGCAGTTTCCTCTTTCTAAATAAATGCTGCAGCAGATAGTATTCATTTCTCTTCTGTCTTCATTTCGTCCGTCTCACTATTTTCACTCCAAACATTATCCACCACCCATCCATTCCTTACCTTCCGGCAAAGCCCAGAGAGGATACTCGTCCACCACCTTTAATACCCAAACAAACATTAAAAAATAATTTTATTTTTGTAGTACATCGGTTTAGATCAAAGCCTACCATTCTAGGGAACACTGATTCGATTTCAAGTTCAAATCACCGGTGCAAAGTTCCTCTGGTTTTCTTGGATCATTCACTTTTCCTGTCTCTCCATTTCTTCATCTCAGTCCAACCACCACTCACCACCCACACATTCCTTACCTTCTGGCGTAGCCACCATTAGCATCTGGTGGGAATAAAACACTCAAAAGTTTTTAATAAAGCAGTCTAAATCAAATTCTAGTAGTCTAGAGAATACTGATTCGATCTCCAGTGCAGTTTCCTCTTTCTAAATAAATGCTGCAGCAGATAGTATTCACTTCTCTTATGTCTTCATTTCGTCCGTCTCACCATTCTCACTTCAACCACTATCCACCACTAATCCATTCCTTATCTTTCGGCCAAACAAACATTCAAAAGTATTTTTTTTGTAGTACATCGGTCTAGATCAAAGCCTAGCATTCTAAAGGACACTGATTCGATTTCAGGCTCGCATCCCCTGTCTAACGTTTCCTCTGGTTTTCTTAGATTATCTAAGATCTTCATTTCATCCGAGTCACCTTTCTTACTCCAACCACCACCCACCACGCATTAATTCATTACCTTCTGCGTAGCTCAAAGGAACTGACTGCTCAGCAGCAATAGTAACTTATGGGAATGAAACACCCTAAAGTTCTTTCCTTTTAGTATAGCGATCTAGACCAATGTATAGTATTCCGAAATGCAACGTTTCTTCTGGTCTTCTTAGATCATCTAAGCTAATGCTGCAGCAGATAACTTTCACTTCTCTTATGTCTTCATTTCTTCCGCCTCATCCTTTTTACGCCAGCCACCACACACACATTCATTACCTTCCAGAGTATGCCACAGGAACTGACCGCCCACAAGCATTAATAGCTGATGAGAATGAAACACCCAAAAGTTCCTTCTCTTTAATATAACGGTCGAGATCATTGTGTAGTATGCCGGAGAACACTCATTCGATTTCATGCGCGCATCTCCAGTGCAAAGTTTTCTCTAGTTGTCTTTCCATCCATTCAATACCTTCTGGCATAGTTCGCAGGAGCTACCCATCCACCAGCCTTAGTAGCCAAACAAATATAGCGGTCTAAACCAAAGCCTAGCGTTCGGGAGCACACTGTCTCGATTGCAGGTTCTCATCCACAGTGCAAGGTTTCCTCTGGTTTTCTTGGATCATCTAAGCAAGCATCAGGTAACCTTCACATCTCTTCTGTCTTTATTTCTTCAGTCCTATCCTTCTTACTTCAACCACCACCCATCACCCACCCATTCCTTACACTCCGGCGTAGTTCGCAGGGACTACCTATCCACCAGCCTTAGTGGCCAAACAAATACAGCAGCCTAGAACATAGTCTAGGATTCTGGAGAACACTGATTCGATTTTGGGTTTTCATCCAGATGCTACAGGAGATAACTTTAACTTATCTTCTAAATTCATTTCATCCGTCTCATCGGCCTCACTACAATCACCACCCAGCCGTTTCCACGATTCTTCAAAGGAGGCTGAAGAAAAGCTTCCTCCCTTCCCATAGGGTTACCATGGAGGTTAGGGTAGCCCCCTAGTATAAGTAACTAGTGGATGTAAAGCACCCAAAAGTTCCTTTCTAATTTTCTTAGAGCGATCGGCTTGATGTGTGGTTAAACCACACATGGGCGTCTTTATGTGTATGGTAGTTATGACAGAATTTAGAGCTCAGTAGGATCAAGCTATGGATTTTCATATCTCGGAAAAAATAATTATTTTATCACCTGGCTTGGTCGGAAGCTGTCGCTGCCTGTATTACTTCTGAGTTGTGTCAGTCTTTAGGTCACTTGCAGGGTATTTTACAAAATAAAATGAAATTCATAATTAATCAGTAAGTTGCAAATTGGTCTGGTAAGATTAGACGACAAACCGTTATTTATTCATTTCTTGTTTCGAAAATTGTAAGAGGAAGTATAAAATGGAGGAAAACCATAATTCGACATTTAACAGTTTATTAAGTACATCTATTCATCAAAATATAATTACAACATATATCAATAATAAATATTATAATGAGTATTCTAACTTTTTCGTCTTTCTTCGTTTAATTCTATACAAAATGCGAGTCTATGGAATATAATTAAAAACAATAAAATTCTTCATATACAGAGTGTTCCCTTAGCAGATGCGTAGGTATGACGTTGTCAGAAAAGAAGTGATTATTTAAATTATCCATACTCATTACCCATCTACCAATCTAATGTAAGAAAGATAATAGATAAATATAAGAAACTAGGTAAGACAGAGAGATACTAAATAAAAAACAAATGGCAGATACAGATCCCTGTAAAATATTACAGAAATCTGTAACAGCGTTTGTTACCGAAATTGAAGGGATTGTTATTTTGGTTCATTGTATGGATAAAGTTCTGCATGATTCAGAAAAGAGGAATAGACAATTGTTACAGAAATTAGATTAGGTTAGGTTAGGTTAGATAAAGATTATATTATTAAATGATAAAGATTATATTATTAAATGTATTGCTTAAAAAAGAGTGAAAAGTTCAGACATTTCATAAACAGTTCAGAAAATTGATAAGCTTTTGGAATTGAAATACTTTAGCATACATATGTAGGTCCTTACCCAATGCTGAAGCCTTTGCTGCAGACATAAGTTTACAATAATCTTTTGGAAATTAATTAGCAGTAATCAGTCGACAAAATAAATAACCTGTTACCCCATCTGATGCAACATTAGGAAATGGTTAATAGACAATGCAGTTAGATACAGAACAACATTAATATACTTTGCTACGTTTCCACATTTGAAACGCTCTGATACATGTTTTTATACACACGTGTATATAAACCATAAAATTTATAAAAATACAGATAATAAGATCGTTTCTATTTAAAACAAAACAACATTTTTAAACTATATAACAAATATAAACACTATATACAAGAAACAAAATAACAGATAGAGGTTTAATATAATAGTTACATTACAATTTAAGAACTAGGTATACACAAATATACACGAATGCTATTGCTAGTACACGATTTCTTCTAATTCAGCTATGTACAAAAACCTACCAAAAAATAAACATAAACATCAGAAAATTTCTGTTAAAAACATATTTACAAAAAAGCTACATAAATATCAGTTGCAAATTTTATGAATACAATATAAAATTTAGCGTTCGACTTGCTTAGAGTATCTAGCTATTAAAAAAATCACAAATATTTACTAATTTTTGGAAAGCTGACAAATTTTCTTGAAGTAGTTATTATTAGTATTACTGTTTACGTATTATATATTCAACAAAAAAATTTGGCAACAGTGTTGCGTTTTTATGAGAATATCTAAAGCGGAATTGTTTTTTGTATGTTTTATTTATGATATTCATTTGTTTATTATCTTGATTTATAATTGTAACGCATAGGTACAAGGAATATTTATTTAAATTAAAGTTACCTGTGTACTTATTGGAATGTCGACATAGTTCACTAATAACGGCCATTATTATTATTATTAAAATTGTCGNATAGATTCTTTTCTATTTTAACAGAAAGAATAGATTCTTTAATTAGGTAATTATTAAAAATAAGTTGAAGATTAACAGTATAACGTAAATATATATTTGGCATATTTCAATAAACCAACTAAAAACGGATATCTAAAGGGATTTATCTTATTGGGTCTAATAGGTATAGGTAAGATTATAATGATTAATTGCATTAATAGATAATTACAGTAAATTACAGCCTTTACATTGATATGTATTGTTTTTGAAGCAGTGATTACGACTCAATTAAAGTAAGCTTTTACGTAGAGAGATAGCCTGAGACTAGAAAGAACAGACAATATCAAGTATTTCATTACACATAGTTTACATTCTATAAGAATAATTTAATATTCTTTTGGATCGTATATGTCACCGTTGGAGCGCTGTTAATCTGCCAGCGATAAAAATGTAAATTTTACAATAGTCCAGAAGAAGACGTATTCTGCATTAAAGATCATAAAAATTGCCAATAAGATCGCACTTGGTAATGTTCAACTAGTTTATTTTTATAAAACTTCTAATATAAATGGGCTATTATGATATCGTCTAGGTCAGAGGTCGGCAACCTGCGGCTCGCGAGCCACATGCGGCTCTTTCGATGTGAAGCTGCGGCTCTTTAGTTCCATACGAAAATATTATTCATTTTATCAAAAAAAAAGAAACGTTTAAAAATCGTTCTGAATTGATTAACGAGGATTAGGCACTGATTCTATCTCTCGCTTTTCACAGCATCCCAATAATCTTCCAGATTGTTACAGTGACGTGAAGAAGTTGGCATGTGGAGTGCTAACTATCTTCAGATCGACATATTCGTGCTAGCAATCCCTTGCATGAATATAATTAAAAGTAAAGTAAGAAGCCAACTGATAAATGAAAATTTAGAGTCGTGTTTGAAACTTAAAACAGCAAGTTATGAGCCAAATTTATCCAAACTTTCTAAAACCATGCAAAGTCAACACTCCCACTGAATTTGTTTGCTCAAATGTATGTTATTATTCTTTTTTTTATTTTAACTACAAGTTACTTTGTTTAGAAATAACCATTCAAAGTCATGGCTCCCATTGAATTTGTTTGCTCAATTGTTTGTTATTGAAGTACAAGTTACTGTTGTATATAAATAGATAGATATTTTTTCTTATGAATAAATAGATATTTCTTTCTTATGAATAAATAGATTAGTTTTTTATTAAAAAAAATTATTTAAATGCGAGTATTATTTATTGTTCATCATCATTACCTCAGTCCTAAGACTGGTTGGACACGTACCTCCACTATTTCCTAACCTGAGCAAAACTTCCAACCTTTTCTATTCCGCCTCGCCCACCGTCCATGTTTCGCACCCGTACAACGCCGCGCTCCAAACATACACCTTTAACAACCTTTTTCGAATTTCTAAATTAACCGTTCGCGAGCACAGAAGTGACTAATAAATTGTGATTTATTATCAAAAGGTTGCCGACCCCTGGTCTGGGTTAAAGCAAACTGTTGACGAAGAATGATGACGAATCATTATTAAAGATTTGACCGCTTACACACTCAGCCACACTTGGCCGCTACTAAAAGGGTGATTTATAGCAACCACTATCTTCTATTACGCGTGGTTACCACCAGACGACATTCAAAATACTATAGTGCCTTTTGATGAAGATCTAGCCAGAGTTAATAGCTAAAATTAATTGCATGACTACATACTGGCCATGAATTCTTGAAGTCCTTAAAAACAAACAGAACAAGAAAAATTTTTGGAGAAATACAAACCATAAAAAAAATGGTTTTAAGAACCCAGCTGACCCACTAATTAATAAAGATACCATCTCTGAAATCTCCTGGTCTGCTATTTTCGATAGGCGGCAGTCCCAGAAAGAAGTTGTGTCAAAGCCGTTAAAAGTCAGCGCCAGGTTCAAGTAGCGAGAATGGGTTGCTACTGAACATTGTGGTTGTTGCTAATGGCGTAATGTTTTCACTCAACACCTGACGGTTTCTAGTGGCTACCACAAATAACAGAGTGTGTAAGCAGCCTAATAGCAACGTCCACTTTTGTTTTCTATCCCAGTATAATATACCCACGACGATAAGCAGTTAGAAAAATAACATTTGTAAAACTTCCAAACCCTTTTGTTGTAAAATAAGGCTACAGGCTTGTGCGCTACAAAATCTATATAAGCATAACACCGCATACCTATGCTAGTTCTACAGTACTTAATTTAGAAAGCGTAAAATTATTTATCAAACTGGAATATTTAATTCGTACGTATTTTTGATAAATTAGTTTTTTCTTGCGAAATATTACCTGCGTATTTTAACTGTCATCATGTCTATTTAGCTAATAAAATAGAATGGCAAATTAAATTTTGTGAAATGAAAAATTGAAAAATATTAGCTAGAATGAATTTTCATTTTTGTTTATACTTATTATGCTTAGTTTTTATTAATTAGATTATATGCGAGATCCATAATAAGTCATTATATTTAAACTTTGTTATCACACAACTAAAATGTAATAAGTAATCTAAACACAGCCCCTACTTGTTGATATTTAATAATTAACAAATCTTAAAGCTTTATGAAAACAGCAATAAATATTTTAACAACATAATTGTATACATTACATTTTTTTTAATGTTTGTTAGTTAGTTTGTTAATAATGTGCGTTCCTATTGTGACATTAACGAAAATAAATATAATGCGTCCTAGAACACTTGAAATGATTTTGAAATTTTTGTGTTTTGATTCCTCAAATAATTGACCAAACACGTTGTGGCTTTTCGAGATTACCACCACTCAGAAATCATACTCTGGCATTAGTTAAAACGTTTATAATCCGTTCTGACAAATTTAAAACAACCAAAAGGAGAAATTTGCCGCGTTGATAGCGCCGCATTGTGGTTTCCCTAGTTAGCCCACAATGCGACAGTCCTATTGTGGCACATGCAAAGCCGTCATAGTGCTTTCCAACAATAAACGCTCGATCACGCCGCATTGTGGCTTCTCAAGTTAATCCACAGCGCCATATCCCTGTTACAGCACATGCAAAAATTATCATTGTGCGTTCTGACAAATTGAAAAGAACCACAAGGCGAAACTTGTGATTCATAAAATGTTTGATCAAGCCGCATTGTGGTTTCTTAAGATAATCCGCAATACGGTACCTACCTAGTCTTGTTATGGCACTTGCAAAAATGATCATAGTGCGTTCTGACAAATTGAAAACAACCATAAAATGAAACTTGCGTTGTAATTCATCAAAAGCCACATTGCGGATTTTCAAGTTAATGTATGTAATTTTTCTGTCGTGGCACATGCAAAAATCATCATTGTGGATTCTGACAAACTCAAAAGAACCACCAGGGGAAACTTGTGTTATGTTTGATCAAACCGCATTGTGGTTTCCTACGTGAATCCATAACCTACTCTTATCATGGCACCTGCAAAAACGATCATAGTACTTCATGACAAATTAGAAACAACCACAAAGCGAAAATTGTTTTTTGATTCATGAAACGTTTGATCAAGCCACATTGCGGATTCTGAAGACCCACAACGGAATTCTCCTACTGTGGCACTTACAAAATCGATTATAATGTGTTTTGGAAACCCAAAGAGACAACAATGCAAAATGGATTGTGTTTCTTCAAACATAAATTTGATCAAGACGCGTTGTGGTGGTAAGAACGTTCGGCACAACACTTGATACATATACAGATACAGGAACATTGACTCGCTGCAATAAAATTTAGCGTTCCTAATCTGACCTGTTCTTTCAACAATGCACACTTATCCAGCAAAGGTACGAACAACTAATTTAAACTGGGCACAACATGCAATCCCCAGATTAGCTCATTAACCTTAATGCTGATAAGCACTTTAGTCGATGAGGTCAATATCGAAATCTTGATGACGAGTATTATACTAAATGACTATCAGATGAGACTTTCATATACTGTTTTGGAACCATTTTGTTAATAAAAATAAGAACATTTTCCTAACAATTGTTTTTTGTTGTACCTAGATGTAAGCAATCTAAAAAGGTAATACGTTTATTCATATGATGTAGCAAACTTCATTTGTAAATCTTTTTTTTCTAACGACCCGCTCTCACATATTTAAGCATATGATGGAATCTAGAAGACTGAATAAAAGAACACACCTCTAGGATATCAGCTGACAAGGGAACGTCAAATTTCCACCTTAACTATTCTACTGCCTTTTTCAAACATTGCATTACCTATTACTAACTCTTTCAGAACAGAACGAATCGATTGAAAACCAAAATGTTTACGATACATAAATATATAGAGATCAACGACTGGAGAAGCTTGTCATTTTTCAAAGTCAAATAGTTCTTCTTATTTGTGAAAAAAAATTTAAATTTCTCAACTTTTGAAGGTTTCCTCATAAATAAAACCTCTCACCAAGCTTCATACTATAATGTCAGACGTCTTTTCCCTGGACGGAATTAGATATAGATATATGTAAACTCACCAACTCCATAATTTTCAAAGAAATTTGCCACATCATATATTTTTAGATCTATTACCTAAATAGTCAGTTAACATGTTAATCTAAGTAGCGCTTTGATGTGAGTCAAAGTTGGTACCCAAAAGACTTTGCATGGTATTGAGACTATCTTCTAACGCTTGTGCAAATTTGGACGTACTAGTGATTTGGGATGACCAAAATGACGATAAGCAGAAAACAATACTACTAGATTTTATGTTATAAGACGCTCCATAACCATCCGGTTCAACAGGTCCGTATCCCATGAAACTGTCAATTGATGTTGCAACTTGACTGGTGGTTAAATTGAATCTATTCGCTATACGATATGACTCATCAGTAAAAATTTCGGGTAGAGGATGTGCGGCAGTAGGTGATGTTTCTTTTGCAGCTTCCCTTAGACCCAGTAAGTGGATGTCTATACCTTGGCCCAAAATATTATCCACCATTTCTTGAGTCTGTCTCTCAACCGCCCTTAGCCACAACTTTATTTTTTCTTCATGTGTTACAAGATGGAAAGTTACTTTTTTGTTGTTTGCATCTATGTCGTCTGTATGCTGGAGCATGGCTGAAGCCCATTCCAATGCTTCAACACTAGCGGAACGTATGCAGTCAACCCGACCCAATAAGAAACGCCTGGTAGAAGCACTTTCATATGTAGCAGTTAATTTTCCATACAATTTGTAATAAGCCAATTGCAAAGCTAATTGAACGTAAGCATCAGGGCTGACTTTGCACGATTTCATAAAGTCCTTTCCATAGCCATCAAATCTTAGAACCAAAAAGTCCAAATCTTTGATGAGATTGTCCAGGTATTGGGCGGCTTCTTCTATCTTTTGGAAATCTTCAATTTCCAGACACCATTCTAGCCTTTCTGGAAGGGGCAGATGGTCACATGCAGAAGGAACCTCGGTGTTTATTGGTTGAGATTCGGTATCTTTCAGAATCTTCTCCATCGCTGCTATGATTGCTACTGCTTCCGATGGAGAGTGTTCATAACACAGCCCACACGCACCGTCTCCACTTATTACAATTTGAATTGTTTTGTCGAACCATCTGTTACTTGAATTTTGACTGCTTCCTCCTCCATGGAGCATTTGCAAAGCTAAATTGGTTTCATCTCTGCCTCCGGCAACATGACCCTTTGCACCTCTCTGTACGTGGGAATTGAAATTATTGGAAAGGGCTTCATCTAAGCACAGTACCAGCAAGGCTTTTTCTATTAATTCCATATTCCTTCTATTTCTATCGTTTCTAAGAAGCTTCTGCCTCGCTTCTGCCCATTTTGGTCTCCTCCATCCAGTCAGTATTCCCACTGGAGGTGGCATAGGCAGACATGGGGCGTTATTTAATATATAAAGCAGCTGAGAACAAATCTCGTCTTCACTTAGACAACCTCTATCAGGCGCTTTTAAGACCAAGCAATAAAAGTGGTTCCTACATGTGACGATAATATGTTCTGAAGGTTGTTCCGTTGAAGCCGAAATAAACTGCTTGTCCCTTTTTATACCAGGGATTCTACAAGAAGAAAATAGGCGGTAGTACTGTGCCATGCAGAGCGGCTGACCGGGATTTCTCGATGTTGCACGTTCTAAAGGTAACTGCTTGTTGTCCAGCATAGTCTTATATGCAAGTGCGGCATTTAAAATTCGGGATGTAAACCTAGCGAGGTCTAAAATTGTAGTGAACTTTCTTGGTGGAAAAACCATACCAGGATTTGAGTTGATTGGTAGTGCTGCAGGGTTTCCTAGGTACATATCATTTAGCCAGTATTCGTATGCCTGAAATTAAAAGGTAAAACTAGGGACTGATTTAACGGTAGCACTTTGTCTTAAACAACATTAACACTTGGTAATTTATTGAGTAAACATTCTTAATTTCTTATTTTTTAGATGTAATTGATCATTTTCCTATATCTTTATAAATACACTTTATTTTCTGGATGTAATATGAGTTAGAGTTTTGTTTCAAACTTTCTCCCTAAAATTCTTGTTGATTTTGAGAAAGTAGATGAAAAGGGTATCAAATTGTACGGACTTGGAGTTTTATTTGCTTCAGTACCTTCACAACTTCTTAATTGGATTCAAATTTCATTTTAGAAAACAGTTGAATGCGAGAAACTTTTATAATTAGAAAAACCAACAGCAAGTATAAATAAACGTGAACATTTCAAACAGTATAAAATTAGATGCAGAAGGAATGAACTGAAATGTATTATATATACATAAAAGACCTAAAAATTGTTTATTCTTATTTTGGAAATATGGGGTCAAGGTTATAATTTCATATTAAGCTGGAATTATTATTTTACACCATTCGTAATCTTTTTATTAAAAACAAA
>NW_020438942.1:450645-465641 GCF_000699045.2 Agrilus planipennis
AGATTCGGAAGTTATACACAGGTAGGATGAATACATTTCAAATCGTCGGTTACAAAGGTAAGAGAGATAGTCCTTGGAGGGATATAACTTACCTTGAGCTGGAGCATAAATGTTGAGGTAGAGACAATCCTCACTTTGGTTCTGCAAATACGGTAACAATCTCTTTAAATATTCCAGTCTACCTCGGGGCATCTTTTTAAGCGCGGCAGTTTCGTTACGAATATCGGGCAATCTCTGGGGACACACAGGACTAAACTTGTCCGCAATTTTCACACCCGACCATAGAGCACCCGTTACCGGCGGCATAAATCGTAAGCTCCCCAAAGGGGGACTAGCGTAAGGTATACCACGAAACACTTCGACGGGTTCCAAATGACGCGAATCCAACGTTATGATCACACCACTCACGTCCCCGTATTTGGTCCTTACGGTGCGTGATGAAAGAGGTGCACGTTGATTGGGTGATGGTTCCGGGTTCCCCAAACAACCCCCTAATACAAGGAACGTCAACAAATGCGCACACAATATAGAACCAGAACCACCCCGGTCACTGGTGCCAAAACGCATCTCGAAGGATTTACAGAACCCTTAGAAAAACTCGTTTCTCTTTCTCATATTTTCCCTGGAGTGTTTCCCTGCGTACGCGAGAGTGGATCTGATGAGTTGCGGGAGTTCACCTCTTGCATTAATCATCCCTTTCGAATGCATGTTTGAAAGAAAAAACAAGAAACGGAACGTTTCATTTATGCGGATCCTTCAAGGATAATTATTTATATTTTGTAATCATTGTACTTCGACTATTATTTTCTACTATAACGGCTCATGTGGAACTATTAGTTGTGCGATATTAAATATTAAGTGGTTGATATCGGAAGCACTTAACGGTAACCACGACGGGGTGAGTGACGTCACGTGCCAAACGCGGAGGCAGACTGGCGTCGGATTCTGTCTAATGTTTTGCGCAACACTAGCGCCAATGACCTGTGCGCCTTCGCGGTGGTCCGACGAACCAAACTTCGATTTATGAATTCCTTGCACCCCGTCAAACTTTTCAAGATTAATTAACGGAACTTAAACACTATTTTCGTAAAGGTCTTTCAAAAATTAAACGGTTGATTGTAATCGTCGCTTTTATAAATTGAAACGTTAAATAATGACATAAAGTAGACAAAAAATGTGTATCGCTGACTCAAAAAAAAAAGGAAAAAAGCTAAGGGCCGATGAGGGTCTTCAAAGTTTTTTAAGTTTTAAACGGCTGAGAATATACGTCTCGGCCCATAAAGCGGTTGTAGTAAAAAGTGTTTTTTGACCTAGGATACAGGCTTCCACATTTCTATTTCGTGTTCAAATTTTTGCAAATATAAAAGAGATAAAAATGAAATAAAAAGGAACAACAATCTAAACTAACTAAAACACTGAAATTTCACCTAAATACTTTCTATTACATAAAGTGCATTTTGTCAACTTCATGAGCCAGCTTTTTTGTTTGTTTTTTAAAAATTGCAAAATCTATTTCATTAATTAATAACTGTTAATGTACCAAATTATTTGTCATCTATGTTCTATATATTGACACTGACACGATTATTGTTGCATAAAGTTTTGTCAATGTAATTTCAAATCATATTCCGGAAGTACAGGTTGAAATAATTTGCAGCGTTATCCTATATTAGTCCACACGACAGAGGATAAAATATTTTATTTTACAAGTGTAACTCACGATTGATAGTTTATTACGTTCAATTGAAGTACTTATGTATTAGGATGTATTATCCTTGTTACTTACGGTGTTTATCCTAGAAGTATTCCAGTAAAATAAACCATGGGACTTTTAGTATAGGTACATAAGCAATCGTTAATGTAACGATGGTTATTCAGTCTAAAATTTACCTAATGCGACCATCAATTCCTTCTTTACCCATACAGAGACTGTGAGAGATCCATAAAAACACCTAGGCAATAACTGAGAGACTGTGAAAGACTATGAGAGACGCTCTCAGAGACGCTGAAAGACTCTGAGAGACTGGAGAGACTAAAAATTTTTGTCTAGGTTGGGTAGGACACCTTCTCAGGCATGAAGATTGACTCAGAGACATATTAGAAACAGAAGCATGAGTTAGGAGGAGCAGATGTAGACCTAGATTAGATTACTATTCGCAAATAGTTAAAGATGTGGGATGTTCTAGTTTTAGGGAAATGCGAAGATTAGCTCAGGATTGGAAAGAGTGGAGGTGCGTGTCCAACCACTCTTATGACTGATGACCTTATGATGATGATAAACCAAATGCAGCCCTTACAGTTTCCTCATCTATATCTATCTATATTATACCGTTGTAAAACGAATTATCTAACATATACATTATTACTAATCGATTAAATGTAGAAATATCCAAAGTTCCTAATCAATTAAAACAGATGGCATAAAAAACTACCTTTTCAATTAAAATCCTATTGTGTTCAATCCTTCACAGATATAAATAATAAAGTATTTAAACAACTGGGCCACGTTTGGTGCGTACGTTTCGTCGTCACGTCCCCTCGTTATTTCACCTGCATTCAATATTGATGCTTATGTTTATTTTATGAGCGGCCTCCCCATGTTTTCCTTCGCATTACAAGCCACCCTTATTCTCAGATCCTTTTTGATACCACTTCCTTCTATCTTTAAATAACTTGTGGAAAAATGGTTGTCGACTATTACAATTTTCGAGAACGTAAGAAAAATAGTTGACCAAATGTAATGTAGGTGCATAAACATTCTTTAAACAAGCTTCTAGTTAAAAAAAATGAAGAACTCATTTAACGTTTGAATCTGCTGATTATGAGTTTCATGTTTTCTTTTGTTCAGGGTTTCTTGATGAGTTATCTACAGAATCAAAAGTGTTCCTGCTAAATTGTCCAGATGGCGCCTACAGTACCTTTCCGAGGAAATTCTAAGTACAACAAGCTTACTTACAAATGCGCAGAACAAACAGAAAGTTTGAAACTGTCCAAATACAGTTCAAACTCTTTAAGGAATGTCAAGGACTGGAGTAGTTTGCTACTGTATCATGTCTGGATATGTATCCTATTAACCTATTTCGCTCATTTCTTATTTAGCACCCCCTGTCCTGTTCCTTCGAATACCTCCTCGTTTCTAACCTCTTCTATTAACGGTATTTTTGAAATAAGCAACAGCTAATCAAATTTTTCCAAAAACAAAATAAAAACTGAAACCAGAATGTCCACAAACAGTGAAGGGAAAACGAAACAGTATACTTTCTTCAGTGTGACCTGATAATGGTGGTAGTATTATTAATACACCGCAAGTTTGTCGAGACAAATTTCCCTTGTAAGCGTGAAGTAAACAACCAGATGTATAACAAATGTTGTTTTCCTATGAGTAACGATAAGGGTGCTATCCCTTGAAGTAGGGGATGTGTGGGAATTTGGAGGAGTACAGCAGGTGCAGAAGTATCGATGACACGCTATGATTGTGTTGGGGTTATGGGGTTGCAACCCTGATAATAAACGACTAGAACTGATGAAAGTGCTTCTTTTCTCCCGCTCTGCGAAACAATGAAACTGGTTTTGGTAATATGTTTGAATTGTATCAGTATTTGCCGTATTTTTGAATAAACTCACAATTAGAATGGGAAAGAGAGGAATATACTTTTAAAATATTTTTAATTGACTAAAGTATTTTTTAGAAGCGTTCGAAATGTGGTGTTATAGGCGGATGATGAGGATATCGTGGGAAGAAAAGGTTAGAAATGAAGAGGTATTGGAAAGAATAGGAGAACAGAGGACTCTATGGAAGACAATAAAAAATAGACGAGATAGGTTGGTAGGACACCTTCTCAGGCATGAAGNCAGTTTTATTGCGAACTAAGGGAAATTCAAACGTCCCAGCTATATTTAATTTTTCTTTGAAGGTTTTTTATTACTTTCTAGAAAAGATTTAAACCTTGAAGGACCTCTCAGGAAAGAATGTATTTTGTATTCTAGATTGTGTAGCCTCGTTTTCGTTGGATTCACTTGTGGCAGGGTTTGAAGTGTAGTTGACAATACTGTCGACCTTTAAAGGGCTTAGACGTAGCCGTAGGGCCGTGGGGCAGCAAGTGGGTCCTTTTCAAGCGCGAGATGATGGTTTCGAGATCGCGTGCCCCCTTTTTTCGTTAATGTTATGCTTTAGTGGAAGAGGCACAAGGGGGTTGGCAAAAGGTATTGATCCAGCCAGCGCCCTCCGTCTACCTGCGGCATGGCACTCTCTGACCTCCGCTACGCAGTTAATTTAGCAGCTATTTTTAGTGCTATAGAATTTCCAATTACAACAAAACTGTGGTCGAAAAACAGAATATTAAAACGTAAAAAACACGAAACTAAATAATACTCTTTACCTACTTATTCATTATCAATTTCAAGTAATGATGACTTTCAAAGATCACGTAACCCTTTTTAAGAACTTTTCTTAAAGCCTTTCTTGTTTTTCTTTTTCGTTTTTAATTTACCACGAATGTCAATCACCTAAAATTAGAAAGGACAAGAATTTTCTTGCAACCAAACTCAAAACTGCAATTTTCCGATAAATTCTTTTCGTTTAATAGACTTTAAACGTTACAAGGCCGAAGACGTTTGTTCTTATTTCTAATGCTTGTTAGAAATTATTGTCAAAAAATTACGGGCAGAGCCTGTTATGTAAAAAAAATGTGTAAATCCATTTAAACTGCGTAAGAGGGTGAGTACGCGTTATTTTTGTTTTATTTTCTAATAAAATACGGTTGACAGTGAGGGGACCGCAGGGTGCTAAAGGAGGGCGAAAACCCCCTGTGAACCAACTGGTGTTTTAATGGAAGGTACACAATGGGATGCTGCAATGACAGTGACGCAGGATGTGTAATAAGCTATATTTCATAACGAACGCCTTCAATGGCGAAAATTCCGGGTAGAAGTCTTTCCCTGTAAAATAAACCAACACGGGTTTAAATAAATACTTTAAGACTGTCGCATCTTTGTATAAGTGTTATTGGCTGCATCATTTTTAAAAATTTAATAGGACAGACATTAGTAGAATGAAGACTGGGTCGCTGTCGAGACTTGGAGATATAGTCTACGTTCCCATTGTCAACACTGAGGATGTCAGCCGCAGTAGCTGACGAAACGTCTGGACAGAATAGTTCACTTAGACCACGGCCCTATAGCCCGAATCTCCATTCTACTATGGATTCCGGCGGTGAAAGCCTTTGTTCTTATATACGACAGACAATGTTAGTTCAAACTTCAGCAACACCTCTATGGATATTTTGGAAGATTCTTTATGAGAATTGCAATAGTTCTTTGAAGGGAGAACATTTAAAAGTAAGTATTTATAAGACCCCTAGATTTAGATAACAGCAGAGGGCATTTTGAAAAGGCTCTAAATGTAATAGTCACACTTACAGAATCGCTAACCGATCCCGAGTTGCCAGCTGCCAATGGTGTTGAGGACAGCCATTTTTTTGGGAGTGATAGTATAGAATCCCTCCATCCTGAAAAAAAAACAGGAATCATTTGCAACCAAATTAAATACAAAACAAATGTGATGGTATCCTTTGAAGTTATAAACAAAACGTTCGAAAGGATCACGAAGGTTACATTTTCTACTATAAATATAACCCAAAAAATTGTCTAGTTATCGTTATTATCGAATGAGAACCCGAGATAAAAATGTTGAGTCTCTCAGAATCTCTGAAAGCGAGACTCGAGTCTCCGTCTCTCATCGAGTCTCTCTGGTGTCGCTGAGAGAGACCGTCGGGAAACTGTTTAGCGTCTCTGAACGAGAGACCCGAGTCGCTCATAGAGAGATCCTCATTTCGTATCCAGTCTCTGAATGAGAGACTCGAATCTCTGAACGAGAGATTCGAATCTCTGAATTAACAATTTTATCGTTCGAGTTTCTCAAACGGAGACTGTGAGAGATCCATAAAAACACCTAGATAATAACTGAGAGACTGTGAAAGACTGTGGGAGACGCTCTCAGAGACACTGAAAGACTCTGAGAAACTGGAGGGAGACTGAAAATTTTTGTCTAGAGAGGCAGCTACAGCTATATGTCTAATCTTGACAAACATTACACTCTGCAAGAGCAGTTCTCTCGATGCTGTATGGACTTTTCACAGTCCAATCCTACAGATTACACTTCTCGAACAATATTAGAACATACGTAATCTCATCTTACAGTTGTGACACAGCAGCTAATCCGCGAGGGGTCTTTTAATTACTGTTAAGTGACATACTTAGTCATGATTTATTGTGGGGTTGTCTTGTGACATTTATTAGACGGTTCCCGTGTGCCCTCATAATATTTGCCAGACCTCCAGCTTTATTGTTATGAATGAAGATCTCTTTGTCAAAATTTCCACCCCACGAGCATTGCGACGTCGCATCGTATCGTTCGGTGGAGAGCGAGAGGCAATGAACATAAAAATCAAATGAGGTGGAACAACATAATGGACTGAAAGATGTTACTTCCTCGTTGCGTGAACTGGAGGAGTGAGAAACCGTAAACGGTTTTTGATAGACCATGCTCATTATGAGCCTCTGCTATATCGCAGTTACAACCCACGGTACGGATTATTGATCTGTTAAATATTCCGAAATATTTATAGGTACAATTTAGAAACATTAACGAAAAAGTTTTACGATCTTCCAGAAGTGGTCTTCCAGAAACAGTTCCTTCAGTGAGAATATTAGCANCAGAACAGAACGAATCGATTGAAAACCAAAATGTTTACGATACATAAATATATAGAGATCAACGACTGGAGAAGCTTGTCATTTTTCAAAGTCAAATAGTTCTTCTTATTTGTGAAAAAAAATTTAAATTTCTCAACTTTTGAAGGTTTCCTCATAAATAAAACCTCTCACCAAGCTTCATACTATAATGTCAGACGTCTTTTCCCTGGACGGAATTAGATATAGATATATGTAAACTCACCAACTCCATAATTTTCAAAGAAATTTGCCACATCATATATTTTTAGATCTATTACCTAAATAGTCAGTTAACATGTTAATCTAAGTAGCGCTTTGATGTGAGTCAAAGTTGGTACCCAAAAGACTTTGCATGGTATTGAGACTATCTTCTAACGCTTGTGCAAATTTGGACGTACTAGTGATTTGGGATGACCAAAATGACGATAAGCAGAAAACAATACTACTAGATTTTATGTTATAAGACGCTCCATAACCATCCGGTTCAACAGGTCCGTATCCCATGAAACTGTCAATTGATGTTGCAACTTGACTGGTGGTTAAATTGAATCTATTCGCTATACGATATGACTCATCAGTAAAAATTTCGGGTAGAGGATGTGCGGCAGTAGGTGATGTTTCTTTTGCAGCTTCCCTTAGACCCAGTAAGTGGATGTCTATACCTTGGCCCAAAATATTATCCACCATTTCTTGAGTCTGTCTCTCAACCGCCCTTAGCCACAACTTTATTTTTTCTTCATGTGTTACAAGATGGAAAGTTACTTTTTTGTTGTTTGCATCTATGTCGTCTGTATGCTGGAGCATGGCTGAAGCCCATTCCAATGCTTCAACACTAGCGGAACGTATGCAGTCAACCCGACCCAATAAGAAACGCCTGGTAGAAGCACTTTCATATGTAGCAGTTAATTTTCCATACAATTTGTAATAAGCCAATTGCAAAGCTAATTGAACGTAAGCATCAGGGCTGACTTTGCACGATTTCATAAAGTCCTTTCCATAGCCATCAAATCTTAGAACCAAAAAGTCCAAATCTTTGATGAGATTGTCCAGGTATTGGGCGGCTTCTTCTATCTTTTGGAAATCTTCAATTTCCAGACACCATTCTAGCCTTTCTGGAAGGGGCAGATGGTCACATGCAGAAGGAACCTCGGTGTTTATTGGTTGAGATTCGGTATCTTTCAGAATCTTCTCCATCGCTGCTATGATTGCTACTGCTTCCGATGGAGAGTGTTCATAACACAGCCCACACGCACCGTCTCCACTTATTACAATTTGAATTGTTTTGTCGAACCATCTGTTACTTGAATTTTGACTGCTTCCTCCTCCATGGAGCATTTGCAAAGCTAAATTGGTTTCATCTCTGCCTCCGGCAACATGACCCTTTGCACCTCTCTGTACGTGGGAATTGAAATTATTGGAAAGGGCTTCATCTAAGCACAGTACCAGCAAGGCTTTTTCTATTAATTCCATATTCCTTCTATTTCTATCGTTTCTAAGAAGCTTCTGCCTCGCTTCTGCCCATTTTGGTCTCCTCCATCCAGTCAGTATTCCCACTGGAGGTGGCATAGGCAGACATGGGGCGTTATTTAATATATAAAGCAGCTGAGAACAAATCTCGTCTTCACTTAGACAACCTCTATCAGGCGCTTTTAAGACCAAGCAATAAAAGTGGTTCCTACATGTGACGATAATATGTTCTGAAGGTTGTTCCGTTGAAGCCGAAATAAACTGCTTGTCCCTTTTTATACCAGGGATTCTACAAGAAGAAAATAGGCGGTAGTACTGTGCCATGCAGAGCGGCTGACCGGGATTTCTCGATGTTGCACGTTCTAAAGGTAACTGCTTGTTGTCCAGCATAGTCTTATATGCAAGTGCGGCATTTAAAATTCGGGATGTAAACCTAGCGAGGTCTAAAATTGTAGTGAACTTTCTTGGTGGAAAAACCATACCAGGATTTGAGTTGATTGGTAGTGCTGCAGGGTTTCCTAGGTACATATCATTTAGCCAGTATTCGTATGCCTGAAATTAAAAGGTAAAACTAGGGACTGATTTAACGGTAGCACTTTGTCTTAAACAACATTAACACTTGGTAATTTATTGAGTAAACATTCTTAATTTCTTATTTTTTAGATGTAATTGATCATTTTCCTATATCTTTATAAATACACTTTATTTTCTGGATGTAATATGAGTTAGAGTTTTGTTTCAAACTTTCTCCCTAAAATTCTTGTTGATTTTGAGAAAGTAGATGAAAAGGGTATCAAATTGTACGGACTTGGAGTTTTATTTGCTTCAGTACCTTCACAACTTCTTAATTGGATTCAAATTTCATTTTAGAAAACAGTTGAATGCGAGAAACTTTTATAATTAGAAAAACCAACAGCAAGTATAAATAAACGTGAACATTTCAAACAGTATAAAATTAGATGCAGAAGGAATGAACTGAAATGTATTATATATACATAAAAGACCTAAAAATTGTTTATTCTTATTTTGGAAATATGGGGTCAAGGTTATAATTTCATATTAAGCTGGAATTATTATTTTACACCATTCGTAATCTTTTTATTAAAAACAAAACCAAAACCGAAATAGCAAGACCAAAACCATTGCCAAGACTGGGACAGCCTTGGTCTTGGTCTTCGTTTGGCCATCACTTATCACAATACTTGAATATGAGGATCATTTTGGATTCACAAGAAGAAGCAGACGCTTTGGCTAATGATTAACTCGTTGAATAAAAGGAAATGCTTTGCTTTAATACTTTCCAATTGACAACTACTTCCTCTGATTCAATTTCAGTGATTGAAGTACCTACACTAGCTTCAACCATTAAGAAAATATAAGACGTGTCTCACTAGTAGTAGATAAATAAAGTTTTGGCGAAGTTGAGCAAGTGACAACTTGAAAGCTATTCTTAATGGCACTTCTGTTGTTAAACGGAAGTTTGTAACTTTGTGGCAATCGTACATTGCTGATGCAGACGCGAGTATTAGTATTATTGTTATTATTATGGGTCGCCTTCTAGAAAACCACCTAGCACTGACTACACACAAATCCCTTTGCGTTATTCAAAGCGACCCCAGTTCGAAGTTACATTTCCCATCCAATTACCAAATGCACTTCTTATTAGTGACAGGAACTCAAGCACGTAGCGCAGTTCGAACTCCTTCCCTCTCTCTCTTTCTCTCTTTAGCTCGTCTCCTGCTTTCGTTTTTCCCTCGACGATCTTGTTAGCTATGAAAATTGTTTGATCACCGAATCGGAAGGTAAACGACGCATTTTCCAGTTCAGATATTTATCGAATTCTACCACGAGTTAAATATAATTTTCCTCGTTTGGATACCTGTTTATAAGCACGCAAATACTTTTTTTTTTAACATCCAAAGGTTAGTTATGTTCACGCAAAATTTTAACTTTATTACATATATAGATCAAAAGGAATTACTTATACCTATGGATTTTTTGGAAATAACTTCCTAAGTGTAGATACAAAATAGTCAAATATTCCTTGAATGTTTTAAATGATGCTGAAAGGAGGAGGAGGCTGTAACTGCCTCAGAGGATTAGGATTAGGATTAGAAAAAAGACGAAATAACTATGTGATATTCAAACGAATTTTTATGTGTTTTATGGTCATTATTTCTCGACCAGAGACACTTCAGTGACCATAAACAAACAGTGGCTGCAAACCTTTACCATTTCAATTCCACCCTTAATAAAATAAAACTTCAAACTCGTCAATGAGTTACTGGAGCTACTAGTCCAATGACTAATCAAGCTCAAATCATCTGTGCCACTAAACCTTACTCTTAATTATGAATTTTTCGGTTCAAATTAGAGCTATAGTGCTCTCAGGCTACATGATCCTCTACTAGTATTAAATTTATGTATAATTGCTTACAGAATAGGAAGAATATTTCAGTTGCTACCTAACTCTATATATGAGTATCTAATGTAGAGAAAGAGAATTGTGAAACAAACCCAATTGTCCAAGTTTTCTTGTCGATTCAGTAAATAAAGTTGTAGTTTTGGACCTATACCCTGTGGATTCCCAAACTCGTCAAGAAGTTTTCGCAGCTTCTTGAGCTGTTCTTCATTAAGGAGAGGTTGTAACGTCTTATCATATTTTGTTAAAGTTTGTTCTAAGGGAGGAACTGGAAGTTTGGGCAGTGTGATTGTTTCCTGAAAAAGAAAAAAGAAGCAAGTCTTAATACTTTTATTCTTTTTCATACATAGACTCATCCGCGCCTTCCCAAAATGCCCTTTTGTTAGCTACTGTGGAAAGAATTTGAGGCAAATTCCTTTCTGAACAGCATTAAATTAAATTTCAACGTTCGTAGTAGTCGAACCCATCCAAATTTGAACTAATCGGTTATTAATTCAAAATTTACATTAAATGGCATACTGGATATCGAAGGTTAGTTCCATCCTTTAGAACGACGTTTTAGTAGCACAAAATTCTAGAATTTCCTATCATCAAAGGATGTAGCTGCACAAATTTTCATTACAAACATTACGCTAGAAGCAAAGATACTGAAAACTTAGTCGAAATAAATGAGAAAGAAAGATATACAGTAAAAAAATTTTGTTTAAATACTTATATTATGTAGAATTTCTGTTGACTTAATGAACTAATTGTTTTATGTATGAGTGAATAGAATTAACAAACTTTCATTATTTATTTTCATGAAAAAAAAAAGGCATAATTGTATTAGTGAATCTGTCGATCAGAAGTTCTCTGCAACCAGCCGGAAACATAACGAGGGGAACAAATTCCCAATTAACATCCCGTGAATCATTTCTACAGCACCGCACCCAATTAGTATGTTTACCCTGTGACTTATCCACGCAACCCTCTAACCCCCTGTTTTTTCAGTCTAAGTTGTGTATGCTCGAAACCGTATGGTTCCGGCGATGTCAGTAATATATTCGGAGGTTTCAAATAAGAAAAATGAGAGAACCTTATAGAAAGTTATATTACGAATGTTTTAAGAAAGGCAGTGGACTAAAAAATTTACGATTTCAGTCATTTTTTGGTTTCTGTCTCCTAAAATTATCGACTTACTAAACAAATAACAAAGTTGTTAATCAGATGTGAATCCTCATTTCTCATACTCTATAGAAAAAGCCCTTATAGTGTCGTGGGACACACCGAAGCTTTTTAAAATGACTCCTATTGAATTTATTCACTAGATGGCAGACTAATCGAATCTACCTCTTTCGCTCTCTCTCTCTCCGCAAGCAGTAACTGAAAGGGAGAAAGATGCCCACTAACGCATTAGATTTTTGACCAATGTTGCCAGATATAAGGAAATTTCTCTAGGCCTAGGAACGTTAGAGTCAGCTTAGTAAAAGATCATTATTCTTTATTACAAGTACAAATCTCGAAGCGGACTTTAATACTGCAGGTGTAGTTAATATTTTCTCTTTTAAAATTAAAAAGGCCTTTTGCTTTACGGGACCTTCTTATTTCATGATTTCTGGAAGTTAACCGCTGTCACGCACAATGTTCGCGATCGATTCTGGTGAAAATTTGAAGCTTTTCCATTCGGTAGTCATAAATATATACTTTTGTTAGTAACGACGTCCTTTTAAAGCTCTAAATAAATAAAATACCAGATGTAAAACTCTTTAAGATAACAGTAGGAAGAACATTAGTCAATGAGGTCTGAGTTCTGCTGAATGAAGAAATAGGAAATTGGTGACCGTTGTAAATAGAATAACAATGAGAGTCTTTTAACCTCAAATTACCATAACACACAGTTTAATTTACAGATAGTAGGTGACAGACATTATCAACATGAGCTTTTGATAAGAAAACATTTGCTTTCTAGGGGTGTAAAAATATTAAGCACCCTCTTTCTTTAGCAACGTCCTTTATCATAGTAGAACTCATTAAAAACTGTGCTAAAGCTCCTTGTCGAATAGAATTAATACGGCCGTGTTCGTGTCGGTCCTTTTTGTTACACAGGTAGGTATATCGAAATGAAAATCCTTGAATAGAGGGTTGCTGAAGTGGCGGTAGCGTGCTTCAATAGTGCCGTGACTAACGTGGTCACGTATAAAAAGACCTGCAAAAGTCGATAGCACCCATAGGCTCTTACAAAAATTAATCTAAATCGAGCGTTGATGCAGGTAATTCTATACCCTACCTACCCTATAACACTTACTCACTTAGATATTATTTCTATGAATATAGTGCTAGGGTGAACAATCATTATGATTGATTAATCGCTTTCTGTACATGCAACGATGACAGCAAAAATTAGTACTGAGGTATTTATTTCTATCTGAAGAGAAGAGACAATAAAATATCAATAACGAACCAAAGAAGTAGTTTCAAATATTTCTTTTCGATGCTCAAGTACAAAACGTTGTAAAATAACTCATAACTGATCCACACAAGTAGGTAAAGAAATAATAAAAATAAATAACGTGCCGCATTTCAACATTGAACGTAGCTAATAGTAAAGAAAGTCTGTGTGTGAACAAAACAATTACTTAAATACGTTAAAACACCTAATTCTACAATAATATCAAACATTCAATACCAAAAAAACGTGATTTTAAATATAGACAATATGGTCCTTCGAGCCGGATATTTCCTTTTTAGAAGCATTTGTAGTTGCTTTAGCCATTGGAACTATCCCATATAGGTGCATGCAAAAAAATAACAAACTAGAACACTTTGTTGCTAATAATTTTTTCATTGCCAATGGAGTTACCAAATTATTAAAAGACGAACAATTCTGTTCATCATTGATAATTTAAATGTTTCTATTTAAAATTTTCGTTACCAAATATTTAGATGAGAAACATTAAAAATTTCATTAGGATAATTCTATTATTATTTCATACAGACTAATGAAAATCTTCAATCATGTCGAAAAAAAAATTCGATTTTTTGAGTTTCCCTGTAGAGAATTGACACTGCATTGGTAAAAGAAAAATAAAACACGCGATCGCAGTAAGAAGCATAGCGATGAGGGTCATATTTTAAGATGTATGTAAAAATACGGAAAATGTAGAAATGGGTACCATGCTGTACCTTCACAAGAGACATCGGCTTGAGAAAAGCGACGAGTGTGGAAAATGTAACATTACATTCAGCAGCTGTATCGATCCGTTTCCTGCGAGTCGGCGCCTTTGCAACTCCCCTTGCACCTACAACCCTATTAAAGGTGTTAAATATTAAAAGATTTAACCCCATTCACAGTCGAGTTTCTTTCTGACGAATATAATAACGCCCGGATACACTTAATGATGAGCTCTTGTGAAAATATGAATATTTTGATTGCACATAATGCTCTAAATTCGATTAGAACAGTCGACTCGTATTATACAGACGCCTCTCACCGATAGTGCGAATGACTGACTACATTTGTGCGATTGTCGGATCTGAAAAGAATTATAACTACCGAAAATTTTACCAATTTAATTTCAAACAATTTTAGGATTCCCAAACCAAATGTAATATAAAGATAGGAAACGAAAAATTAGAAGAAGTGACTTTAGGCACCTAGGAAGTCAGATAAGTTAGGACGGAAGAAGTAGTAGGGATATAAAGCCGAGAATAGCACAGTGTCGAGTCGCCTTCAATAAAAAGAAGTCATTTCTATGCTCGCGAACAGTTAATTTAGAAATTTGAAAAAAATTGTATGTTTGTAAGGTGTATGTTTGGAGCGCGGCGCTGTACGAGTGCGAAACATGGACGGTGGGCGGGGCGGAAAAGAAAAGGTTAGAAGCGTTTGAAATGTGGTGTTAAAAAATGAAGAGGTATTAGAAAGAATAGGAGAACAGAGGACTCTAAGGAAGTCTATACGAAATAGGCGAGATAGGTTCCCGAGATAAAAATGTTCAGTCTCTCAAAGTCTCTGAAAGCGAGAGTCGAGTCTCCGTCTCTCATCGAGTCTCTCTGGTGTCGCTGAGAGAGACTGTCGAGAGACTGTCAAAAAAACTGTTTAGCGTCTCTGAACGAGAGACTCGAGTCGGTCGTAGAGAGATCCTCATTTCGTATCCAGTCTCTGAACGAGAGACTAGAATCTGTGAACGAGAGACTCGAATCTCTCAATAAGTGGTGTCTCGATAGACATGGTTAAAATTTTCTAAATTCAAAATATTTCAGAGATCCCAGTCTTTCTACGAGAGACTCGAGTCTCTCAATTTTTCAGTTTTATTCATTCAGTCTCTCTGTGAGAGACTCGAATCTCTGAATTAACAATTTTATCGTTCGAGTCTCTCATACAGAGACTGTGAGAGAT
>NW_020438942.1:467507-473162 GCF_000699045.2 Agrilus planipennis
AGATAGGTTGGTAGGACACCTTCTCAGGCATGAAGGTCTAGTCAGAGACATATTAGAGGCAGAAACAGGAGTTAGGAGGGGTAGAGGTAGACCTAGATTAGATTACTCCTCGCAAATAGTTAAGGATGTGGGCTGTTCTAGTTTTAGGGAAATGCGAAGTTCAGCTCAGGATAGGAAAGAGTGGAGGTACGTGTCCAACCAGTCTTAGGACTGATGACCTTATGATGATGATGAAGGTATTTTTTCTATAAATTTTATATTGTGGTTCTATTTAACACAATGATCTGGAATGGATGGTTTCCAATATTACATTCATTTTGTCTAATTCTAGTATTTAAGCATCGGCTGCTTTGACCAATGTAATGATATTTTGTTACCTTTATTCGGTTTTGTGCTCAAGTTTAGTCACTATAGGTAGCTGACCTCAACGAACTCTTAAAACTATCACTAAACGGAAATACTTTCTTATAAGAATCTTTGAATGTATTTATGAAAATTTAGAAAGGACTGGGACAGCTTTAAACTTTTCCATGGCGTATAAATATTATGAAAAAAGCAGTTTCTTCTTTTTCTAATCACTTTCAGGTAGAGTGACCTGACCGCTGGATGGAAGAGAAATGTGGTTTTTCTATCTTGTAATTGATTTTAATGTTAGCTAGTCGATAGTGTACATGGTGACTTGAAAGGCTGATTATTTTCTAGGAAAGTGAAAGCAAAATAATAGGAATATCTAAGCATTGTCATTTCGAAAAGTATCTACATTTTTTTTAACATTCTATCCGCATCTATACATTTTTTGTAAAGACTTCAATGTCATTTAATAACTGAAAATAAAAGGTACTAGAAAACAGTAAAATGAGAGTAATGTTGTTCAACTATACATATTATCCATCTAACAAAATTGAAATTTAAATTGATCTTTACTTCCGCCACTTCATAGTGGAACCTTTTAAATTTATTTAATAAAATAAAGCACTTGGAACAATGTGTCTTAATGTAAGTGTAAGCTACATGTAATTATTATGTAAAGCAGGTAAAGTTTTTGAATAGTAGTAAAGACCATTTTCCTACCTTTTACCCATTGTTATTCATTTCGTAAGTGCATTTGGAAAACTCTGTCTGCACGAAGTCTATTTTTCAATTCCAGTTTCAATTTTTACTCTATTCAGGAAGAACTCCAATAGCAACTACTTGACACAAATTCTGTCTATATGTAGAGGAAGAAAAATTAAATCACGACGAAAACCATTTTCAGATGTTCGCCCGTTGAAAAGGTGAACTAATGAAAGATTTCCGCCTCTTTCAAGTAGAGAATCTGCCTTAAAAGCGAACAAAATACTCAGGAAAAACCAGCACGTACAACAAAACGTTGTCATTCCAGTAATTTCCGTCCCCTACAGAAATTATCTAGATGCACAAAAGTCCAATTTTGTGGTTTTGTATAAATGCGGAAAGTAAACATGATTAATTTCTTATGTACCTATGCGTTAAAGTTCTTTATCAATTTATGTAGAAATACTTTCCAATGAGGAATTGACTTCAGGCTTCAACTTGAAAGAATGTAGAGACCACTCATTATCATTCCATTGGATAAGCCACTGTGGGAAATGTAGGTGCCTATTTGTCGACGCCACTGGAAAATCACTGGACTTTTAGTTAATAAAGATTTTAAAAGCTATTAATTTAAAAAATTGGAAATGCAATTAAACTGCCAAGGTTGCACGTTTACGCTTTTTGCTAAGTGGTACTGATAAAATAAATTGATTAAACGTGTTTCGGAGGAGATAATTTCCAATTTATGAAACAAGAGCATTTCATGACTGTATGAAATATAATTCCCGGTTCCTTTTTGCCATTACTTCGGCAAACGTAAGCAGAACAATTTACCATTATCCCAAGTGCTAATTTAATGTTTTTCAATCATTGATCTCTCAGAAATACATAAAATAAACTTCATTGCACTTGTTATGGCTGTCACCAAACAGCGGCAGACACTCGATTCCTTATTCCTTATGCCTTCTAAAGTTCTCATCTTTTTTAATACCCCTTGGTGTCTAGTTAAATTCCTCAAAAGTAATGCTTTTGTTAAAAGCTTTGAAGAACGTAATATAATTAGAAGTAAATATCTAAAGATCTAAAGATGAAGGTATACTGACAGTTTTTGGATATTGTTCAACCTTCTTTTTCGGAGCAACTTCACCTTCATTGTTAATTTATTAAAACTAACTATGGCGTGCTGATGACAACTAATAAGTTCGAAACATTTGTCATTTCAATAAAATTTTCCGATGTGGGGTTTAATCCGAAGCATCAGTAGTATTACAATGACCACTGATCATCATGAAGGCCTAATTGAAATATCTAATTAATTAATAATTTAATCGCAGTTATTAGTCTACGTTTGTTCTAAAATTTTCTTCCATTAGTGCAACACTGTAGATACACAAAATTCAGAATAATCTTTTCCAACTTATCTTCCTGTTTTTTCTTTATTTCATAGGAGGGGTTGAAATGGGCTGATGCCTTGGGCATTTCGATGTGTCACCGTGACGATTTTAATGAATGACGTTGGAGCCTGAGGCCTTGAACACAGAAAAGCTATCTACATATCTAATATCTCTGGGGAGTTGAAGGCGGGTATGGAATCAGACGGCCGCCCCCGGATGTGAGATAATTTTGGATTTGTTAGGATTAACGACGCGACACAAAATCCGACAGATTTCTTTCGACGATTCCGCTCCACTAGTGCTCGAAAAAACAAATAAAACGGAAGCCGCGTTAGCTCGGAAAATGAAATATCTTTTGGTGATTAGTTCCGAAACCGTAGGATTTTAATACTTCATTAGACAGTTCCATTTATTTTGAAACAAAATTGGCGAAACTGGGAGGGGCATTATAAAAACATTGTTTTTTCAGTAATGGGATTTTAAATACGTCTTAAAAGTCTTCTGAAAGCGATCAATTTTTGTAGGTATGTATCTACAGTAGGGACGATCAAAACTGGCACAGTCCTCAATAAATTATCTGGGAGAATCGACATTCCTTCTTTCTTGTTTCCATTTGGGACTGTAGTCATTTGCTGTCTTTTTAACACGCCTTTGTTAATTTAGGAAATGCTTCTTGAGCAGTACAGACGAAGTGAAAAGAGATAACCAAATAACAGCGGCTAGAGGTTGCTTAGGTGGGCAAAAGATCATGGTCTTTAAAAAAATTCCTAAATTCCTGAGAATGATGAACTCTCTTTAAAGTCCGATGCTGACAACTTGCTCAAATTCTGCTTGTCTGCATCTCCTTCTGTTACACATTAACTGGTGTAAGGTTATTCCCTTTTCTTTATTAGTGACCGCTGCAATTCTTACCTGGCATCTCTTTTCTATATTTACGACATTCCCTATTGGGATCCGTCAAATGGGAGGAGCCTAAAAACATGGCGCCGATTAGGGAAAATTTTTCGTAGTTTCTCTAGTGTACCGTGCAGTTTCCATGTTTTAAATTACGATAAAATGATAAGTATTGACACAATATGTGATTGGGCTGACACAAAGCCTCGGAAAGGNACCAAAGAAGTAGTTTCAAATATTTCTTTTCGATGCTCAAGTACAAAACGTTGTAAAATAACTCATAACTGATCCACACAAGTAGGTAAAGAAATAATAAAAATAAATAACGTGCCGCATTTCAACATTGAACGTAGCTAATAGTAAAGAAAGTCTGTGTGTGAACAAAACAATTACTTAAATACGTTAAAACACCTAATTCTACAATAATATCAAACATTCAATACCAAAAAAACGTGATTTTAAATATAGACAATATGGTCCTTCGAGCCGGATATTTCCTTTTTAGAAGCATTTGTAGTTGCTTTAGCCATTGGAACTATCCCATATAGGTGCATGCAAAAAAATAACAAACTAGAACACTTTGTTGCTAATAATTTTTTCATTGCCAATGGAGTTACCAAATTATTAAAAGACGAACAATTCTGTTCATCATTGATAATTTAAATGTTTCTATTTAAAATTTTCGTTACCAAATATTTAGATGAGAAACATTAAAAATTTCATTAGGATAATTCTATTANTTTGTTGCTAATAATTTTTTCATTGCCAATGGAGTTACCAAATTATTAAAAGACGAACAATTCTGTTCATCATTGATAATTTAAATGTTTCTATTTAAAATTTTCGTTACCAAATATTTAGATGAGAAACATTAAAAATTTCATTAGGATAATTCTATTATTATTTCATACAGACTAATGAAAATCTTCAATCATGTCGAAAAAAAAATTCGATTTTTTGAGTTTCCCTGTAGAGAATTGACACTGCATTGGTAAAAGAAAAATAAAACACGCGATCGCAGTAAGAAGCATAGCGATGAGGGTCATATTTTAAGATGTATGTAAAAATACGGAAAATGTAGAAATGGGTACCATGCTGTACCTTCACAAGAGACATCGGCTTGAGAAAAGCGACGAGTGTGGAAAATGTAACATTACATTCAGCAGCTGTATCGATCCGTTTCCTGCGAGTCGGCGCCTTTGCAACTCCCCTTGCACCTACAACCCTATTAAAGGTGTTAAATATTAAAAGATTTAACCCCATTCACAGTCGAGTTTCTTTCTGACGAATATAATAACGCCCGGATACACTTAATGATGAGCTCTTGTGAAAATATGAATATTTTGATTGCACATAATGCTCTAAATTCGATTAGAACAGTCGACTCGTATTATACAGACGCCTCTCACCGATAGTGCGAATGACTGACTACATTTGTGCGATTGTCGGATCTGAAAAGAATTATAACTACCGAAAATTTTACCAATTTAATTTCAAACAATTTTAGGATTCCCAAACCAAATGTAATATAAAGATAGGAAACGAAAAATTAGAAGAAGTGACTTTAGGCACCTAGGAAGTCAGATAAGTTAGGACGGAAGAAGTAGTAGGGATATAAAGCCGAGAATAGCACAGTGTCGAGTCGCCTTCAATAAAAAGAAGTCATTTCTATGCTCGCGAACAGTTAATTTAGAAATTTGAAAAAAATTGTATGTTTGTAAGGTGTATGTTTGGAGCGCGGCGCTGTACGAGTGCGAAACATGGACGGTGGGCGGGGCGGAAAAGAAAAGGTTAGAAGCGTTTGAAATGTGGTGTTAAAAAATGAAGAGGTATTAGAAAGAATAGGAGAACAGAGGACTCTAAGGAAGTCTATACGAAATAGGCGAGATAGGTTCCCGAGATAAAAATGTTCAGTCTCTCAAAGTCTCTGAAAGCGAGAGTCGAGTCTCCGTCTCTCATCGAGTCTCTCTGGTGTCGCTGAGAGAGACTGTCGAGAGACTGTCAAAAAAACTGTTTAGCGTCTCTGAACGAGAGACTCGAGTCGGTCGTAGAGAGATCCTCATTTCGTATCCAGTCTCTGAACGAGAGACTAGAATCTGTGAACGAGAGACTCGAATCTCTCAATAAGTGGTGTCTCGATAGACATGGTTAAAATTTTCTAAATTCAAAATATTTCAGAGATCCCAGTCTTTCTACGAGAGACTCGAGTCTCTCAATTTTTCAGTTTTATTCATTCAGTCTCTCTGTGAGAGACTCGAATCTCTGAATTAACAATTTTATCGTTCGAGTCTCTCATACAGAGACTGTGAGAGAT
>NW_020438942.1:480210-533730 GCF_000699045.2 Agrilus planipennis
TTTGATACCTACTGCTTTCATCCAAGCTTCTATTAGTTTACTTTTTTCTCTAATTTTCCGAATATATTTTTTACATATATAAAACGGTTAGTTTTTATTGCAAAGTAGTTAATGTAGGTGAAGAGTGAAGATCTATGTCTGAAGTGGTATTGCAGCTTTTCACTGAACATATTAACTTTTCATTTGATTTAACTTAAGAAGAAAATTTTGTCGACTCCATCATTAAAAAAATTTTTACTTTTTTAACGTGTTTTATTATTTTAATAAACAATTTTACAATTTGCGTGCCCAGTTCCTATGTAAATTTTTCCCTCATTCGAGTTATAAGTTTTGCCACCAGATGGTGTATGCCCATTTGACGGATCCCAATAAGGTTTATAGTGAGTAAAAGTAGATGTTCTGACAGCAACTGCTCTAGTCTAGTTAACAAGTTGAAAGAACAAAGTAAATGCTACAGTTTTATTGCGAACTAAGGGAAATTCAAACGTCCCAGCTATATTTAATTTTTCTTTGAAGGTTTCTTATTACTTTCTAGAAAAGATTTAAACCTTGAAGGACCTCTCAGGAAAGAATGTATTTTGTATTCTAGATTGTGTAGCCTCGTTTTCGTTGGATTCACTTGTGGCAGGGTTTGAAGTGTAGTTGACAATACTGTCGACCTTTAAAGGGCTTAGACGTAGCCGTAGGGCCGTGGGGCAGCAAGTGGGTCCTTTTCAAGCGCGAGATGATGGTTTCGAGATCGCGTGCCCCCTTTTTTCGTTAATGTTATGCTTTAGTGGAAGAGGCACAAGGGGGTTGGCAAAAGGTATTGATCCAGCCAGCGCCCTCCGTCTACCTGCGGCATGGCACTCTCTGACCTCCGCTACGCAGTTAATTTAGCAGCTATTTTTAGTGCTATAGAATTTCCAATTACAACAAAACTGTGGTCGAAAAACAGAATATTAAAACGTAAAAAACACGAAACTAAATAATACTCTTTACCTACTTATTCATTATCAATTTCAAGTAATGATGACTTTCAAAGATCACGTAACCCTTTTTAAGAACTTTTCTTAAAGCCTTTCTTGTTTTTCTTTTTCGTTTTTAATTTACCACGAATGTCAATCACCTAAAATTAGAAAGGACAAGAATTTTCTTGCAACCAAACTCAAAACTGCAATTTTCCGATAAATTCTTTTCGTTTAATAGACTTTAAACGTTACAAGGCCGAAGACGTTTGTTCTTATTTCTAATGCTTGTTAGAAATTATTGTCAAAAAATTACGGGCAGAGCCTGTTATGTAAAAAAAATGTGTAAATCCATTTAAACTGCGTAAGAGGGTGAGTACGCGTTATTTTTGTTTTATTTTCTAATAAAATACGGTTGACAGTGAGGGGACCGCAGGGTGCTAAAGGAGGGCGAAAACCCCCTGTGAACCAACTGGTGTTTTAATGGAAGGTACACAATGGGATGCTGCAATGACAGTGACGCAGGATGTGTAATAAGCTATATTTCATAACGAACGCCTTCAATGGCGAAAATTCCGGGTAGAAGTCTTTCCCTGTAAAATAAACCAACACGGGTTTAAATAAATACTTTAAGACTGTCGCATCTTTGTATAAGTGTTATTGGCTGCATCATTTTTAAAAATTTAATAGGACAGACATTAGTAGAATGAAGACTGGGTCGCTGTCGAGACTTGGAGATATAGTCTACGTTCCCATTGTCAACACTGAGGATGTCAGCCGCAGTAGCTGACGAAACGTCTGGACAGAATAGTTCACTTAGACCACGGCCCTATAGCCCGAATCTCCATTCTACTATGGATTCCGGCGGTGAAAGCCTTTGTTCTTATATACGACAGACAATGTTAGTTCAAACTTCAGCAACACCTCTATGGATATTTTGGAAGATTCTTTATGAGAATTGCAATAGTTCTTTGAAGGGAGAACATTTAAAAGTAAGTATTTATAAGACCCCTAGATTTAGATAACAGCAGAGGGCATTTTGAAAAGGCTCTAAATGTAATAGTCACACTTACAGAATCGCTAACCGATCCCGAGTTGCCAGCTGCCAATGGTGTTGAGGACAGCCATTTTTTTGGGAGTGATAGTATAGAATCCCTCCATCCTGAAAAAAAAACAGGAATCATTTGCAACCAAATTAAATACAAAACAAATGTGATGGTATCCTTTGAAGTTATAAACAAAACGTTCGAAAGGATCACGAAGGTTACATTTTCTACTATAAATATAACCCAAAAAATTGTCTAGTTATCGTTATTATCGAATGAGAACCCGAGATAAAAATGTTGAGTCTCTCAGAATCTCTGAAAGCGAGACTCGAGTCTCCGTCTCTCATCGAGTCTCTCTGGTGTCGCTGAGAGAGACCGTCGGGAAACTGTTTAGCGTCTCTGAACGAGAGACCCGAGTCGCTCATAGAGAGATCCTCATTTCGTATCCAGTCTCTGAATGAGAGACTCGAATCTCTGAACGAGAGATTCGAATCTCTGAATTAACAATTTTATCGTTCGAGTTTCTCAAACGGAGACTGTGAGAGATCCATAAAAACACCTAGATAATAACTGAGAGACTGTGAAAGACTGTGGGAGACGCTCTCAGAGACACTGAAAGACTCTGAGAAACTGGAGGGAGACTGAAAATTTTTGTCTAGAGAGGCAGCTACAGCTATATGTCTAATCTTGACAAACATTACACTCTGCAAGAGCAGTTCTCTCGATGCTGTATGGACTTTTCACAGTCCAATCCTACAGATTACACTTCTCGAACAATATTAGAACATACGTAATCTCATCTTACAGTTGTGACACAGCAGCTAATCCGCGAGGGGTCTTTTAATTACTGTTAAGTGACATACTTAGTCATGATTTATTGTGGGGTTGTCTTGTGACATTTATTAGACGGTTCCCGTGTGCCCTCATAATATTTGCCAGACCTCCAGCTTTATTGTTATGAATGAAGATCTCTTTGTCAAAATTTCCACCCCACGAGCATTGCGACGTCGCATCGTATCGTTCGGTGGAGAGCGAGAGGCAATGAACATAAAAATCAAATGAGGTGGAACAACATAATGGACTGAAAGATGTTACTTCCTCGTTGCGTGAACTGGAGGAGTGAGAAACCGTAAACGGTTTTTGATAGACCATGCTCATTATGAGCCTCTGCTATATCGCAGTTACAACCCACGGTACGGATTATTGATCTGTTAAATATTCCGAAATATTTATAGGTACAATTTAGAAACATTAACGAAAAAGTTTTACGATCTTCCAGAAGTGGTCTTCCAGAAACAGTTCCTTCAGTGAGAATATTAGCAATATTTGCTTGTCAAAATAATCAGTTTTAAGTCTTATAGATGATATACTGTGTTCTGTCGGAGCTGCCTGCGACGCGCTGATGAGATCCAAAAAGATCGAAATCGCGATCCGCGTCTGGCAGTTTCGACAGAATACAGACCACTACGAATTATTTTGTTTGATAGACCATGCTCATTATGAGCCTCTGCTATATCACAGTTACAACCCACGGTACGGATTATTGATCTGTTAAATATTCCGAAATATTTATAGGTACAATTTAGAAACATTAACGAAAAAGTTTTACGATCTTCCAGAAGTGGTCTTCCAGAAACAGTTCCTTCAGTGAGAATATTAGCAATATTTGCTTGTCAAAATAATCAGTTTTAAGTCTTATAGATGATATACTTTGTTTTAGTAAATCAGTATCTCTACTGAGCTTTCATCACCATAAAGTAGTCAGCCCTAAAACTGGTTGGACACATTATCCTAATACTAGAACATCCCACAACCTTAACTATTGAGCTTTAACGACTGCTAATTAGAAATAGTTTCTGTGCGAATATGTTGAATGATTCATTATGAAATTAGGAATGAATTGGTTGAAATAGAAAATGAAAAATTTGCTTCAAGGTGTAGTTTCTTCTACTTGAAGTAATACTTTTTATGCCGTTGAACGCTGTTCCTTCGTTTATAAATCAAAAGATTTACATTCGACAGTCACAAAAATTAAAATCACACACCTAGCCTACTCACTACAGTCAAATAGACTTATCATAAAAATTTATTCGAAACGGATCTTTGAAGAAAAGCAAAGGTCTGCAAGATATTTGTAGTGAAGATCTTTACAATCGAATGCTCAACAATAAGGTATTAAAAAACCGATGCAAAAAGAATTAGGCTTCCACCAATCCAAAAGTTTTTGTGTTATTGTGAATTGCTTTCAACTAGTATTAGACCAAATCAATTTTCTATAAATATTGTTTACTGTAATAACGTCATCAGTTTCCTAATGATTTTGGAGTTGAAATAACTAATTTAACTTTTAATCGAGGATTATCCACTGCTTCATCTACATGAAAAGTTCGACATTACATAGGTAAATTGCAAAACCGAAATAGTTTACTCCCTACTAATCCAATTTAGTCTGTTGTAGTTTTGTAGGTATTCGAGATCGACCAATGGGTGGAGCCTAAAAAACATGGCGTAGATGAGCGAAATTTTTTTATAGTTCCTATGACGTATCCGGCAATTGTGGAAATAATGACCACACAGATTCAGGCCTTTCATGGAGGTGTCATTGGAGGTTTTTATTGTGTATTGGATTTCGCACGAGGAAAAGGCTGCATAATCCATTATCAAAACATTTTTAATGATTTTAGTAATTAACTTTTACTATCAGCGTTCATTTTTCCATGTGAATTTATCTCTCTTTCTAGCTGAAAGTTTTGCCATCAGGTTGCACGTGCTTATTTGACCAATTCCAATAGCAATTTTTAGTGTTTCAGTTGTCGAAAGGTTTGACATCCCATATTTTTTGGCTAAAATAAGGACAGATTCGAAATAAACGGGAATAAAGAAGTTGTAAACTTGATGAATGATATTTTTGAATTTTATTTTAAGATGCTTTAGCAGTTAAGTCCATTTAGAATTCCATAATATTCAAGCAATACAAAAATATACGTTTTCAGAGCGCCTTATTCCTTTGGAAAAGTTATTTCCAAACAACAACGCAGACCCTCGCATACGACCACTAAAAAGGTTATAACAAACGATGGTTAGTGCGTATCTTTGGCATTAGTATAACTGGAAAAGCTATCACAGTAATCCACGAAAACATAAAGCCGTGGATATAAAACAGGTTCGGCTGCAGTCAGCGCGATTCTTTTATTTGCTCACGCCTCACGTCTGGCATGGGGGAGAGTAAGAGGCAAGGTAAATCCCCTGGGGAGAAGGAGGAGGCCCGCTAAAAAGTTCCCAACGTTAACTTTGTCTGCACACACAAAGGAAACAAAACGGAAGAACAGAAAAACGTAGCCAGCAAGTTGGGGCTGCAAGCGACTGCTTTCGGCACGAAAGCGGAAGGGTCCGTCGTAGATAATAATGGTAGATTTCACCTTCAGTGACCCTACCAACGACCACCCTCGCCACCACCAGACCTGTAATTTCATTCGGCTGTTCCTTCAACTTTAAACCAGGAAGAAAAGTCAATTTGCTTCTTTCAAGGATGACACTGAAATGATGAAGATTTTAAATTCTGAGAAAGCAAACAACGGCATACTTGTTCGAAAATTTTGCACACTGGAATTTCAGACTAGTTTAGAATTTTGGATTTTTCACACTCGTTGTCGGATAATCGGGACTATACGAAATGTGCCAGATGTAGATCGCAATTTGAAATTTACGAATCTAAACTGAAGCCGTGACTAACAACAATTTATTGTGTTTATTAAAATTATTCATTAATTGTTCATGATACTCATCCTATTTGCATCTTTAGAAATAGCTGATTATCCTAATTTTGACATAGGGACAAGAAACACAATTGGAAGTCGATGTTGGTGAATGATAATAGCTGAACTAGCAACCTTATTTCCGCTAATGATTGTACGTGTTCAAGTGGATCCAAAAGAAACACCACTGGTGTGTAATGAAGAGTCTTGACGAACCTGCAACGATAAAACAACTTGACAAAGTAATCAAGCGAGACGCGGTTCGATCCGGGGTGAATCGTAGTATGGTTTAATACGAGGTGGTGGAACAGGCCTAGACAGCTATGTATGTAGCTACAACTGGGGTGGCAGATTGGCCCCATATATCACCAACTTCAGGATTAATGATCCATTGCGGTTGTAAATGTAACGGAGCATTCCTCTGTTTCCACTTTTTTTTTCTAACGCCATCAACGGATACATCGTAACGGCTTGGACTCTGGCCAACTTGATTAATATTTTTCTTATTTGAAAAGGTAGTATTGTAGGGAGGTATGTATGTCGTTGTCGTAAGTTCACTGTTTTTATGATGGATTAAACAAGTATCTACTGATGAGTGTGACAATACACAGAGATAGTCTTACGATTCCAGCTAGGAGACGTACTTGCAGTAGTCTCATGGTAAAATACGCAGAGGAGTCTGACATTGTCATTATTTATCATGACGTCGTCAGTCCTGAAGACTGGTAGAACAAGCATCTCCGCAGATCCAGAGCTGATCTTCGCATTTCCCTAAATCTAGAACACCTAACATACCTAAGTACTCATTTTAGAAGAGTAGTCTAATCATTTTCTTCTTCTTCTTCTTCTTCTTCTAACAAACATCTACTATCCTGCTCTCACACCACCGTTCTGCAACACCACATCTCCAGAGTACACCTTCAACAATGTTTATCGCTATCTTGTATTTTACGTGTCAACTGCTTCTTGTCATTATTAGGAAGGTAGGTAATTTAGACATTTCGTGAAGTAAAACGATATTAAATTCAAAGTTAGGAACATGGTAAAAATGTTGGAGTTTGAAGTAAGTTGAGTGTTCAAGTGTAGGTGAAAGATATGCACATTCATATTCGCTCAATGATTTTTGAAAGGTTAGGAGTTGGTCAACTTTTCCCATTTGTTTTGTAGGTGCAAAAAAGACCGGTTGGACACGCTTCCAGTATCCAGTCACTCCTATCCTAGAACGTCCCACATTCATAACTATTTGTGAACAGTAATATGATCTAGGTCTACTTCAAATCCTGTTTCTGACTCTAACATGTCTCTGACTAGACCTTCATGTCTGAGAAGGTGTCCTACTAGCCCATCTCGCCTATTTCTCATTAACTTCCATAGAATCCTCTGTTCTCCAATTCTTTCTGATATCTCCTCAATTCTAACCTTCTCTATCCACGGTATCCTCATCATTCGCCTATAACACCACATTTCGAACGCTTCAAACCTTTTCTTTTCCGACGCGTCCACCGTCCATGTTTCGCACCCTACTACTTCTTCCGTTCTAACTTATCTGACTTCCTAGATACCTAAAATCAACCACTTCTTCTAATCTTTCGTCTCCTATCTTTATATTCGTCTTTTCCCTACTTTTTCTTGCAGGCCAGTATTTTTATTTTACTTTTACTTATTTTCATACAATACTGTTTTATCTATTTCTATTTCTATCTATAAGGCTATTTGTAACTTCTCCTTGCTAGATGCTAATACTACTATATCATCTAAAAATCTAAGCATACCAATCTTTTGTCCCTGTACATCTATCCCTACAGTTGTATTGCATTTAATGATGTTGATTGCGTCTTAAATGTATACATTAAAGAGTAGCTGTGACATATGGACAAAATCTACACAACCACAGCAAAGTCATAATTCCTCTAACCTTAAAGCGCCATGGAAATCGAATACCAGAAGATTCCAAGACAACCCAATTTCAAATTTTTTAATTCAAGATTCACCTAAAAGAAGTGGATTTTGTTTTTCCTGGATGACTTAATTTCATCGAGCATCTTTTGAAACGGAAACATTTCAACTTCAAATTTCACCCCAGTCCGTTCCGCTACCTGGTCGCGCAACCTTCAATTTAATTAAGTTAAAAGAAATAATTCCATCCCCTCGGTTTTGATCGTCACGAACGCCACACTACACTACCCAATACAACGAGCAACAGCAACAGAAGTAGCAGTGGTAACGTGAGCAATTAGTGACAGAAAGTGCAATAACGTAGGACTTGTTCCAAACAAAGCCGGAACACGAGTACTGTTATTCGAGCTGATCAAGTGAGCGGGGTCGTATTCCCGAGGGAAAGTCCCGGCTCGTCATGGAGCGGCTCTCTCGTTCCCCGAACAACGCCGCGGGTCCTGACAGAAACAGGAATTGAGGGGAACAACTGCCACTTTCCTAACAAAACAACGAAATGGTCCGCGATATCAAAGACGTATAAGAAAAAGGAGAATGGGATTGTGTTTGACTTTAAAGTTTCCGACTGAACGAAAAGCTACGGAAGAAATACGGTAGACAATTTCGCTCTTGTCACTGTAAATTGTTTCTGATTGTAAATTTGTGCTGCCTTTATAAAGATTCCGGTTTGGTATTATACTTTTGGATATTTTGAAAGCCAGCAAGTTCAAATTGGAACGACGTATCTATTCAAATACTTCTATTATTAATTATGGAAACACTGTCTGAACTAAAACAGCAGATTTTAATTAAACTTTAATTTTAGTAACAGTTTCTTGGAAAGACAACGACAATTACTATATACAAGATTTCCTTGGATATGGACCTATTATTTGAGGTCTAATTTTAAAGGACCTGTTTCATAAAAGCTCAAGAAAAACTCTTTCTTTTCTATGATAGATTTTCAGAATACTATAGACATGACTAACTATGAAAAGTTCACTTCTAAAACGCTTTCCTCTAATTTATTTAAAAATAGTATCCATTATCTTTAATTTATAACAGTAATTTGTTTATCGATAAGTTTAAAAACTTCTCTCGCATTGTATTTAATAATAATTAATGGGCGTGAAGCTTGACGTAATGTTTGTTGTTAATAAAACATTTAAAAATAATTGCAATCATCGATTTCTTTCGCCTATTAAAGCATTTTAATTCGAGAAGTTAAACTGGGAAGACAATCGTTTATTAGAAACGAGGATAATGAGTACATTAGCGTTCAACTAATAGGAAATATGAGTTTTTTTTTCCACTTAACTTCTCATATAGAGAATGCGTCGTGACTGCCTCTAAATGGCACCCATTAAAGTTAATAGCCATCAGAATGCTAGGCGCTTACCATTTTTTTATAATAATTTTTAAATTTGTTTATACCTTAGTATCATACTACAAGTATAACATCAAGGACTGATAGGAATTCACTTGTAGATTTTTTACAGTTTTAATTATATTTGATTTTATTGCTGATAATATCCGCATATATTATTTCTTTATTTCTGATGAAATAATTCTACTAAAAATACGTCAATAAAATAATTTACTAGAGGTGAATCAGCTACCATGAAAACACATCTCAACGTAGACGCGCAAATGAAATAATAGAACTCAAAGAAGAAAACATTTAGAACCATAGACATGTAAATATAAGGATGGACCAGAAAAGTGAAGCCTTTTAAGAGAGTATGGTTAGTGTCCACACGGTGGTGGTAAATTTTTACTTGCTCTAACTCTACGTCTCTTGAACATCAGTAAGCGGCTGAGAGACACCGTAATTGATGTGCTATGCATGCGTAATGAATGTATCCAATAGAATCTAGGCACCTGTTACATTACCGCATTCTATCGTAGTTGACGGTAGCTACTCTGTTGGTTTACTTTCCGATCTGACATTCGTACGTACTTGAGGATATGTCGAAAAAACTCTAGAAATTTTGCTGAATTCTCGCAGCTGATCAATGAAGAACCAGATAGAAGAATAAATACAAGATGCATAATCACAATGTTCTACGGTGTTTATGCTTCAAACGAAGTTACTTTGATGATTTCCAAAATTTACACTATCAGCTAACTAATTTTCATTGTTAAAATCGTGTATACTGAGATTGTTAAACCTTCCAATATCCTTATCAACGAATCAGTAATGTATTTTCAAATTATTTGTCAAAATTATTGTTACGTCTTATAATTCGTTTAATCAAATCTCAAATAAGTATTAATTATTAGATAGCAAAAGCAAATAACACACTTATTAGAAGATTTCTGTTTTATTTTGTCCTTCCTCTAAATTCCGTAGCAAATTAGAGTAAAAATACCTTACATACCATTGTATGTACGCTCATTTAGTGCAGGCTATATAGTAAAGTATTAAATTGCGCGTTCCGGGATGTTTGTCGGTTTAATTTAGAGACAAAGTGGGTTTTTATTGCGGGGAAACCCTAAAACAAAAGCAACGTGCAATAAAGCGAAACAATATCGACGACGGGCGTCATGGCGAAGGGGGAAGTGTTGCCGCGATAACACCAAGGACGTCGTTCGCCATGTACGAAGATTACATGCATCACTGACACTAATCCCATCCAAGTACATACACAAAAACACATAGATACAGCGTCCTTTACAGAAATGGTAAGTATGCTTCATTAGCTGGTCATACCTACCCATTTTTTGCTTTTAATACCTCGTATTTCTTCAGCCATCAATACTGAACACCAAAAAAATACGCCAATTGTGCTATTTGGGTTGGATTTAGATGACGTATGGCTATGCGTCAATGACGTTACTGAAGTTGCAGATGAGATTTTTTTTTGCGGATTAGCGGATGGCGCAAAGATTCATAACAAATTTATGACGATACTTAAGAAAAACATTTAGCAAATCGCTGAACTGTTAAGAAAAGCTTGAGATATTAAAGAAAATTAGGCAATTTTTCAGATAGATCAAGTGTTTCAGTCAGAATTGTGAAAGCTGCAAAGATGATACAAGTTCAGAACGACCCTCGATACTGATGAGTAAAATTGGTTTCGGCCTCGCGATCAGGACCAAAACCAAAATTGAGACTGTCTTTATACTAACAAGACCAAGATCAATACCAAGACTGGGACTGTCTTGGTGTTCGTCTTCCTCTGCTCATAACTAACCCTTGACATCCTGCGTTGATGACAAAATTAGACATGGGCGGCCTCTTGTTCTGCGATCGCTAATTAACTGTTCTGGTGATTACTGATGAGATGAGGTCATCATCATCATCATAAGGTCGTCAGTTCCTTATCCTGAGCTAATCTTCGCATTTCCCTAAAACTGGAACAACCCATATCCTTAACTATTTGCGAACAGTAATGTAATCTAGGTCTCCCTCTGAGGTAAATTTTGGAAAATCGTTTGTACTAACGATTCTGTTGCAGGATTCTTTAACGATAATGGGTGGATGCTACATCACGACAATGATCTTGCATATTCAACAGCGATTGACCGTGAGCTCCTGACACGTAATTCGATCACTACGTTAAATCGCCCCTCCTACTCATCAGACTTAATCCCCTGTGATTTATTTTTGTTCCTTAAATGCAAAACAATATTCTGTAGGGGGGGGGGTGACACTGGCGCTCGTGTAAATGATAACAAGTGAAACGACAGTTCAAATGAAGATTTTCCGGAATGTTTTGAACAACGAAAACGAACAAGGAAAATGTATTTCTGGAAGTAATTTGAAGGTAATGGGATTAGTACACCCTATTATTTTAAATAAAGTTTTTATAATCTTAGTCTCCACCCCTTTTTCCTGCTTTGAGCTAATCCTTGCGTTTCCCTAAACCTAGAGCATCGCACATTCTCAACTATATGTGATCAGTAATATCATTTAGGTCTACCTGTACTCCTTTTAATTCCTGTTTCTGCTTGTAATACACGTATGTTTCTAACTAGCCCTTCGTGCTTGAGAAGCTATCCTATGTCTTATTGACTTCCCTAGCGCCCTCTGTTCTCCTATTCTCTCTAATACCTCTTCATTGCTAACCTTTTCATAACATTTAACAATCTTTTTGAATTGAATTAACTGTGCATGAGCATAGAAGTCATTTCATTTTGTTAAAGGCAACTCGACCCTGTGCTATCCTTTCTTTTATATGTCTACTGCTCCTTCCATCTTGAATTATCTGACTGAGAGCAGTGACAAAAAATAAAACGAAGAACAGACTAGAAGGTTCTAAAATTGCCTGTAACTAATTCCTCTTTGCTCATCGGTTGTCGTCAGTGGGGTGGTATAAATTGTTTCGAAAAACCGCAGGGATGAGAAATGATGTGGCTGTTCTTACGGGGTCTCGCTTTCAGGGAAAATCTGGCCGCCGAGGTAATCCCGGCTTGTAGCCAATTCCGTAACACGTCCAACAAATCTCTTCATCGATCAAGGCCATTCCCGGTCGTAAACTGAGGCGATCACAGAACGCATGATACGGTCTAAAAAGGAAGCCTTTTAAAATGGCTCGAGTCAGCTAACGAGATCCTAATTCTATTCCGGTGATTTGGCCGATTCCTTTTTTTTTGTGTTGCCGTCATCTCCCCTGTTACTTTATCTCCGATGAGAACTGACAAGAGATAGGCCGTGCTATAATTTATATATCAAACAATTTAGCTCTCTCCTTCGTCTTCATTGTTCAATTTATACATCAGCAATACTATAACAGGCATACAGGTACTTAACCTAGCTTTCATCATTTACTCTAAGACTATGAGAAGACATTACGAATACGAACGGTTTAACATAAAATGTGTCGTTACGTACAAGTACCTAAATGAGAGGAAATAACAGGAACCAGCCTAAAGAAGGTGAAGAATTTAAGGAACCTTACACTTCTATGCTCGCGAACAGTTAATTTAGAAATTCGAAAAAGATTTTTAAAGGTATATGTCTGGAGAACGACTCTGTAAGGGAGCGAAACGTAGACGATGGACGCTTCCAAGATGTGTAGCTGCAGGCGAATGATGAGGATACCGTGGAAAGAAGAGGTTAGAAAGGAGTGGGTATTAAAAAGACTATGAAAACAGAGTTCACTATAGAATTCAATAAGAAATAGGCGAGATAGGTTGGTAGGACCCTTCCGAAGCCTGAAGGGAGTAGAAATGAGAGTTAGGAGTAGAGGTATACTTAGATTAGAAAACCGTTCACAAATGGTTAAGGATGTCGGAAGTTCTACCTTTAAGGAAATGTTCAGATTAGTTCAACATATGAAAAGTGGAAGTTCGTGTCCAGCTAGTCTTAGGATTGACGATATTATGATAATCATGACGAAGATTTATCCAAAAATAATAATAAATAAATACTCATCCGCTATACCTATAAGGCATCTTGAAGTTTATTTTTAATAGTTCACATTGTTGCAGAAGCGATCACTCAAGTTCATTCGCCTTTTTAAACTCCGAGGGTCGTTCAATTAAAAGTGCATTTTAAGTATCAAACACTAATCATCCTTTTTTTGTTATTTACAAACAAACCGCGAGGTGAAAATAAATAAAGCCAAGATAAACAGCAACAGAAAAGTAGCGTAATTCCCAAGAGACAGGAGGGTTTGACTTGAACTCCAGGATAATCGATATTTTAAGTTTATCCCAGTTTACCTTTCCCTACACGCACTGCAGCTTTGCAGACATTCATGATGAGAATAATAATATTGCAGCGGCTTTAAGGCCAATACGACATTTAAACATAACTATAACATATATTACGTCACGCCACGAGTGGGGAGTCTTGGGTTAGATTGACGAAATGCAATAATGGGCTTGGGTTCTCAGGGTAACGTAACGTTTTGTAGAGAGCACAAGTGTGTTTGTGTGCGATCGGGCACACGTGTGCGTGAACGGCTTGTCGATTCGCCGACTAGCCGCGGGCGCCTTTCTTCATATTTGTAAATGTGTGTGTCGTACCTGCCTTCTGGGAAAGCAGTTAAACAGTTCAAAGAAAAAATAAACCAATCCGGATGTTTCCAGAAGGTTCAAGAAAGTAAACAAAAGAGTATTTAAAGGAAGAGACGATCGCCGGGAGGAGTAGAGATAAATTGACCGTTGCAGAAGTGAATCCAGAAATAAACTGACAGTGATAGAAGTGAAATAAATAGCGCAGTGAATAGTGATATACGAGGGCGGTTCAATAAGTACCCATGTTAGACATGAAGACACCTTTTTTTTAAATTTGTTTTTTTATTTTTCAACAAAGTCCCCTTTTAGAAAGATACACTTCTCCCAACGACCCTGCCATTTGTTTTACCCCTCCAAAAAATAAGATTTGTCGAACTCTCCAAAATCCCCCCCTGTCTCGGCGATGTCATTTCTTCATGGTAGGGAACAAGATGAAGTCGCAGGGAGTCAAATCGAGTGAGTACGGGGTGTGCGGCAGCAAATTCATAACGTAATTCATGCATTTTGGCGGCAACAACTCCTGATGAATGTGTCGGTGCGTTATCGCTTTTTCGTCAAATGCGTCCGTGTCTCCTTCAATTTTTTGTCGAAGCGGTCCAATAACTCACTGTGGTATTGTCCAATGATCGTTCTTCCTTTTCCTAAAAAATCCGTAAAATGATTTCCTCGGTAACAACGTTTGCCAGGCTTCCTGGTCGCTCCTATTTTGATAAGACGGATCTTTGCCCACGTTTAAGTTCGTTGAAGCAATATCTAACTGTGGTCGTAGATGGCGAAATGTCTTCATAAACAGTATCCAACTTTGTTTTCATCTCCTCGCATTTTTTCCCATCCAAAAACAAAAAGCGAGTTACCGAACGATACTGCTCTTTTTCCATCTTAGCGAAAATAACGAAGCACGTCTGAGTGGAATGGCTGCCAAATCCAAACTAACCTATCAATCAGTCTGAAATTCGTTTTGACGTGGTTTGATAGATGGTAGCACACGATGACAACACCAATTTCCCTCAGGAACGTCCTCTGTCTTCAAACACGGGTACTTATTGAAGCGCCCTCGTATTAACAGTAGTGTAAATAAAAAGAATAATTCATAACTTAAGTTTAATAATAATTTAATAGTGGTTTTAAGTTCTTTAATAATTAGTGTAAAAAAAATGTTTTTGTCGTTATCAGTCTTAGTTAATTTTGTTAAACCCTGGGACATTACATTTTGTATAGATGTAAGTACAATTCAAGGAAGAATAATAAGAAACCCGGAAGGCATTTACCAACCAAAGTTATTAATAGTAGCTATAGATTGCGGCCACATAAACTAACTCAGTCAGTTTTTCTTCTTGCGCCCTTTCTGTGATTAACTACAACTAGACAGTTTCAATAAAGAAAAACGAGCAAGATACTGATAGTAATTATGGAATTTGTTCGGAATAAGTTCTTAGACCAACTGCCTTTTAATTATTCCTTTGAAGGAACATGCTGACACATTTTTCATTTTATAAACACATAATTGCTGATTGGATGAATTCTCTAGTAATGAAGATTTGAATTTATCGCAGCACTTCGTGGAATCGGTCCGATTTTGTATCTGCCATTAGGAAATTACGAATTTATATCTACAAAATAATGGTTTGCTCTCCTCCCCAATGTTATCTAACCCCAAAGAATATTCTACGAAATGTAATTCAATTTGGAATGACATCTATCCAGTAGTAATTATTTTGAGTTGTTACGTCAGAAAATGAGAAGGGACAGAAATGATATTTGAACACTTTCCTTAACAAGAAAGAAGCTAACGTGGAACGAAATACCTGGTACTTAATTTTCAGAATTAGTAATCAGTATTAAGTGTAAATTAAGTATTAATATTAAAGTATAAGCGGAAGTCCCACAGGATCACCAAAACTTGACACATTACCTAAATTAACCGCAAATATAATCGATGTTTGCGTTAGGTACAAGTATGTTTCATTAGCTAATGGAAAGTTTTTCGTATTGAAAGTAATCCGGGAAACTTCCTTAATTTACTTTTAAAATTAAGTTAACATTATTATTCATAAAATCCAGAAGACTTACAGAAGAAGTTGATCTGTGAGCAGAAAAGTATTCAAGTCAAAAACCCGACTGGAATTCTGTTTAGGGATTTCCACATGCGAGTGTGGGTCTGCTGAGGAAGCAGGAAAGCAGAACGAAATGTAGAAAACTTAATATACCCACGCCTTATGAGACCTGATGCTGGATGGAAAGACTTCTGAAGAAGATCGTCACTCGTGCTAGCGAAACGTTAGGTAGCAACTCTAAAGGACGACAGCCTTTCGACCTGATTCCTGATATTTACTCAATTGTAAGAAATGCAGCAAGGGTCACTTTGATGGAAAATGAGCAAAAGGCAGACAGATGGAAAGTATTCCTACAATTAAGCGATGTTAAGTTGTAGTAGAGATATAAAGTAGACGACATCGCAGGGTTAATTTAGAAGTTCGAAAAAAGTTTGTTATAGGTGTGTCAGGACTGAGACACTGTACGAATGCGAAACATGGACGGTCATGAAAAGGTTAGAAGCGTTCAAAATAAGGTCTTATAGGCGAATGATGAGGATACCGTGGATAGAGAAAGTTTGAAATGAAGATTAGAAAGAATAGGAAGTCAATAAGAAATAGACGAACTAGATTTTTAGAACAACTTCTCTGGCATGAAGGGCTACTCAGAGACATATTATAAGCAGAAACAGGAGTTAAGAGGAGTAGATGTAGACCTAGATTAGATTATTATTCACAAATAGTTAATGATGTGGAATGTCCTAGTTTTAGGGAAATGCGAAGATTTGTCTTAGGACTAACAACATTATAATGATGAATTGTACGTTAATATATTTAGGAGGTAATGTTTTTCGTTTCGGTTGTAGTACGTGGTTTGCAAGCGAAACTGCCGCATTCAGACCCCGTATTCTTTAGAACCACACTCCTCTATAAATCCTTGCTAACGAAGCCAATTTAAATAGTAGTGGGCGAGTGCTGCAAGTCCCCGTCTGCCTCAGCTCTTGTAGTCTCATGCCCAATTGACTCCATTCGATTCCCTACGACAACAACGAAACCTTTCGCCCAACTCAACAAATTCGCTCGACCGGAAGTTATGAGCAACTCATTCTCTGCTATATCCGAACAGGAATTCCACGTCTTTACACTTCATCAGCTCAAACAGACAGTGGCGTACCGTCGAAGTTAAATACTCAGTGGAAAACAAGCCCTATAGGTACTAAATAGCAACTTGGAGGTAGTGTTTGCTTATGTTCCAGGTACATGTGATCTATTCAAAGTAAAGGTCTTGACATTCAACGTTCATTATAAACAGATGTAAATTTTTTGTGCAAAAAAGTTTGATACATAACCTCAAAATTTCACGGTCATTTATGGGACGAAACACGTTCCATGGACAAATATTAATATTGATGGTGTTAAGACTTTATTTACCATGAAAAACCTATCCTCCATCAACAATATATTAATTAAAAGATAGATAAGTAATTTTTATCAGAATTATGAGCGATTTATCAAAAATATTGTAGTTAAACTTTCAATGATAATATATTTTTATAGAAAGGATAAAAGGTATTGTTGAATTGTTTTGAACACTTAAGGAGAAAAATAGGGGATGAAATTTTATGTCAGTTCCGTCATTTTTAGAATTAGAAACATTAAACTCCGTAAAATAATTCGAAGTGGTCCGTATTCTGTCGAAACTGCCAGACGCGGATCGCGATTTCGACCTTTTTGGATCTCATCAGCGCGTCGCAGGCAGCTCCGACAGAATAGACCAACCTCTACCTGCTGTCTTAACAGCGCGTTTTAGAAAATACCACAAATGACGCAGGAAACGCCATCTGCGGCGCTTGTTGGAGCATGCGTAATCCTAAAATGTAGCATCGTGCTACAGATGGCGTTTACTGCGCCATTTGTGGTATTCTCTTTTAAACTCCGTATTTAGAGTTTGTAGCAAGAATTAATAAATACATATTTTATCATCTTAATAAAAGGCAGTTAGTATGGAATGAAATAAGTGATGAAATTTTGCATTCAGACCTCGCTAGTTTTGAAATTAGAATAGTTAGTTAGCAACATCACAAGTAAATCAGCATGTAAGGGAGTGAGGAGAGGGTTAAAAATTAATAATCTATAACAAACGTCCGTAACTACTAATCAATAGATTTGGACATCGAATTGTCTACGACATAAGCATCCACGAATTTTCGAAATTTCATCCCTTATACCTGAATTAAATAGGTGTAACGGTAAAACAGTTGTATGTAAATTCCAGACGTCTGAATTTGGAAATATGTGAAACTTGCTGTACTGTTTTATAATCACTAAGGGACGATAGTAAAATAAATTTGAGTAATTACTTTTTTAAATTATCAAAATGGTGCAAGATAAGTCTCCACAATGTTACGTGTTAAATGTTTACTTTTAGGAAAACATCTTAATTCAAATTTTGACTAGGTTAGAAACCTTTTTTTCTGTTGAAAATGAAAAGGTTTTGACCATTGAATAAAATAATTCGAAGTGGCCCGTATTCTGTCGAAACTGATAGACGCGGATCGCGATTACGATCTTTTTGGATCTATAAGCGCGTCGCAGACAGCTCCTACAGAACACAGACCAACTTTTACCTTCTGTCTTAACAGCACGTTTTAGAAAATACCACAAATGGCGCGGTAAACGCCATCTGTAGTACGATGCTACATTTTAGGATTACGTATGCTCCAACAAGGTCCATTTAAATATGTGGATACCTACTTGCTGAAACGAATCCCGGCGTAGCTAACCTCAACGTGATGGGCACGTTACCATAATCGAATAAAATAATTCGAAGTGATCCGTATTCTGTCGAAACTGCCAGACGCGGATCGCGATTTCGACTTTTTTGGATCTCATCAGCGCGCGCAGACAGCTCCGACAGAACACAGACCAACTTTTACCTGCTGTCTTAATAGGACGTTTTTCGGGATTCGTTTCAGCAAGTAGATATCCATATATTTAAATGGACCTTGTTGGAGCATACGTAATCCTAAAATGTAGCATCGTACTACAGATGGCGGTTACCGCGCCATTTGTGGTATTTTCGGTTTTGACCATTGTTTATCATAAAAATTGTTGTTATTTCCCCGTATAAATGAAATTTCGTTGTGGCCCAGATAATTTCCTTGTGTAAGGAATTATAAAAAAAAAACATCAAGTTTTGTTTGTCATGTTGTTAATTATTTGGTATTTATTTCATTCGATAATACAGCGTGTTAATTCGGATTTCTCTGAAGTGATAATAATCGCAATTACAATTTTTTTGGACGCTGTCACAGCTATCGGTAGAATCGGTATCTTTGGAAAGATTAAAAGACTCCACTTATGATTATTTTTTAAAACTCTATAAAAAAGTTCGACGTATGTCTATTAAATCACTTTTTTATTTTTTTTACAATTTAATTACACTGCATCAGATNTTTTTTGGACGCTGTCACAGCTATCGGTAGAATCGGTATCTTTGGAAAGATTAAAAGACTCCACTTATGATTATTTTTTAAAACTCTATAAAAAAGTTCGACGTATGTCTATTAAATCACTTTTTTATTTTTTTTACAATTTAATTACACTGCATCAGATAATCCATAAATTTCGTGATGTTTCCTGTTTCTTTCCGCTGCTGGTTTCACCCCCGGTCCCTACGGGAAGTGCAAAATATAAACTGAAAGATCTAAACCGGTTATGAATATTAATGTTGCATGCTCCGTCATCACGCAGTGGCGGTAAATGTCTATGGAACAATGGGGTCTGCTGATAATCCCGTTCTTATTCCAGTTGTTGGTGCGAGGGTGCGGAATATTAGCCCCGTAGACAGGAAATCGTCACCCGGTATGACCAGAAGACGAGGGCAGGTTTATTAGATTTGGGGAGAGAACACAACCACCACAATCGTTATCCTGGCTACAGTGGCGCAATTTTGTCTTTTGTCTGAACTATTTTATTCGTCCTATAAAGAGAAAATGTGAACCTTGTTGCTGTTTTTTTTTAAATAATTTTTACTTTATATTTATAACGAACTTTTATAGTTATTTATCGGGTTGTTAGGAAAGTCATTTCGTTTTTTCCCGACAGAGGATTTAATTGTATTCTTTTGCACCCAACTTCACATTTAAGCCGTATAATTTTTATATGCTTTGAGAGCTCATATAGCAAGGCTTGTGTGTGAAAAATTCCAATTAATTCTACGCAGTAGTTTTTGGTTGGTGCCCTTTTAAATATGGAGAGCGATAAGCAGCATTTTCGACATATCTTACTGTTTTACTACAGAAAGGGTAAAAATGCTGTTCAAGCCAGAAAGAAATTGACTGATGTGTATGGAGAAGGTGTGTTGACAGTACGCCAGTGCCAGAACTGGTTCGCTAAATTTCGATCCGGCAATTTTGATGTCGAAGATGCACCACGTTCGGGAAGGCCGGTTGAAGCTGATAAAGACGCGATAAAGGCATTAGTTGATGTGAACCGGCGAATAACAACACGTGAGATCGGATTGAGGTTAAATTTATCAAATTCAACAGTTTATGACCACTTGAAAGGCCTGGGATTATCCTCGAAGCTCGATGTATGGGTTCCCCATGTTCTCACAGAGAGAAATCTGTGTCGCCGCATTGACGTCTGCGATTCGCTTCTCAAACGTCACGAAAATGATCCGTTTTTGAAGCGCATCATCACTGGGGACGAAAAATGGGTTGTATACAACAACGTCAAACGCAAGAGGTCATGGAGCAAAAAAGATGAACCGGCTCAAACCATTTCCAAAGCCGATATTCACCAAAAAAAGGTGATGCTGTCTGTTTGGTGGGATTTTAAAGGAATCGTTTTTTTTTAGCTTTTACCGGATAACACAACGATTAATTCGGAAGTCTACTGTCATCAGCTGGACAAACTGAATGATGCACTTCAACAGAAAAGGTCAGAACTAATCAACAGGAAAGGTGTAGTGTTTCACCAAGACAACGCGAGACCTCACACAAGTTTGGTCACTCGCCAAAAGCTTTTACAGCTTGAATGGGATACAATGCTACACCCACCATATTCTCCAGACCTGGCACCATCGGATTATTATTTGTTCCGGTCACTCCAAAATTTTTTAGACGGTAAAACCTTCACCTCAAATGAGGAGGTCAAAAACCTCCTCGATCAGTTTTTTGCCAGCAAAGACCAAAAATTTTATGAGCGTGGAATTATGCTACTACCAGAAAGATGGCAAAAGGTGTTGGACCAGAACGGTCAATATATAATTTAATAAAGTATTTGTTTATTATACGAAAACTGTCTTTCATTTCCACAAAAAAAACGAAATGACTTTCCGAACAACCCTATAGAATATTATCCTGACTAATACACTTTGAGGATTGAATACATAATTTCCAATGCGACTACTACTTCTGAACACTAGATAATGATGTTCGAAAGTAAATTAAATAGTTAAATAGTTATAGATAAAAAACTACTTTTAGTATATAAAATGGTCGCGAACATTAAAAAAATTAAAATAATCAATACGTACTTGTATAAGCTTAATAAATACCTCGACTAAAAGCACGGGATCAACTATAAAATTGAGTATTAAGGCGCTAACCGTATCATAATGGAAATTGATTAAGGGATTTGATCGATAATTTCATTTTAAATTAATTTTCCAGTACGACCAACAAAACTGTGACACTTATTCTTGTTAATCACAGCACCGTCTTGTTCAAACAAAGAACCGAGTGGTTATAATTTTGAGTCTAATGAAATTTTCTTCGTTAAACATAGTTTAGGTATTACCGAATACTGCTTCAACTTAGAAAAAATATATAAAAGCCCTTTGGAAAACTAAGCCCGTTGAAATAAGAGTTTATTTTACATCGTTACTACAAAAAGCATTTGTCTCAAATCATGGTTTGGTTTAGTGTATTAGTGAATTAATTAAAACCACTAATTAATTCCTATTTCTGTTTCTCTATGATTAGCCCTTCGTTCCTGAGAAGATGTCCTAAAAACTTATTCCGCCTATTTGTTATTGACTTCCATAGAGTCCTCTGTTCTCTTACTCTTTCTACTACCTCTTCATTTCTAGCCTTCTCTGTCCATGGTATCCTCATCATTCACTTGTAACACTACTTTACGAACGCTTTTTACCTTTTCTTTTCTGCTACGACCACCGTACATTTCGCACTCGTACAACGTCGCATTATAAACGTACACCTTTAATTATAGACAAGTGACTGCTTTTTTGTTAAAGGCGACTCGCCCCTACGCTATTCTCTGTTTTATATCTCTATTACTCCTTCCATCCTGAATTATCTGACTTTCTAGAAACCGAAGATCAGCGATCAATTATAAAACAAATATATTTTGCAAAACTATGAATAATAAATAAAATTTAATGTGAGCTTTCGGCTACTTCAACATCAATGAATGCCTTTCGAAGAAATTTATTCTAGCCTTTTACTTTGCATCCATAATTAACCCAATGAATTAGGGTTACCTCAAGGGATTTTCGATTTTCTTTATGGTGCTCTTTGCCTTTCTCGGTACCGTCCAAATTGAGTTAAAGTAATTGATGCTTTATCTAATTAACTGGTTACCCAAAAGACTCGGGCTTAATGTGATTGTAGTTTTATTTTCTGTTGTAACAAGTTTGCTAATCCAATAATGGGGCTCCTCAGTCAACAACAGTCTACACAAATTATGGTTCTAGGACTTACTGTTTTAAAAATATTCTAATGTATCCTCAGTCGAAGAGCTTCTGAATATATATTTGCAATACTTAATTATGAAATACTTATTATCATCATCACCATAATGTCCTCATTTCTAAGACTAGTTGGACACGCACTTCCACTTTCTCCTACCCTGAGCTAACCATCGTATGTCCCTAAAACTATTGTAGAATATCCCACATCCTTAATATTTGTGAATAGTAACCTACTTTAGGTCTACTTTCTACTCATCTTACCTCCTATTTCTGCTTCTAGGTAGCCCTTCATGCTTGAGAAGGTGCCCTAATTTTCTGACACCGTCTCTATCCAAAGTATCCTTATCATTACACAAACTATGTATCATTCTTCTATCTTAGAATTTGATTGCCACATCTTTAAGTATATTTAATATCTTGTCTCATTTAACATTATCAAAAGCTTTTCTAAATCTACGAATCGTATGTAGTCGCTCTCTTTTTTTCTACAGTTTTCTCTATTGTTACCTGTAAAGTTAGAATTAAATCCCATCTTCCTCCATTTCATCTAAATCCAAATTGGTTTTCCCCAAATTCATTGTTCTGGGTACAATTCTAGTTAAAATTTTTGGACACAGTTCCAAAGACAACAAACGCTTTCTCGGTGAAGTAACAACCTCATTCTTGATTAATTATAGCCTGAAGGAACGATTGTGTGGACATATCCAGTTTTTATGTTTAAGTCCATTAACAATCTCCATTCAACAAAATTAACAGCCCTCTCTATCATGCACCCTTGCAATAAAAACATCACCTTATTTTCTAGTTCTTCTTTTCCTTCTACGTAATAGTTCACGTACGGGGAGACGAAAGGCATCGCCCTCGGCGTCTTCGTCCCGAGCACGGGCACAAGAAAATGAGAACGACAGGGGGAATGATGAATTCTGGACCCCTGGGGTGCCGTTCGTACGCTTTTATACACCGTCTCGACTAACGCGTACAAACTTTTCACGCAAACCTACCCAGACGTTCGAGCAATTTAGCCAGGGCTTAAGAAATATAGTCTCACATATGAGAAAATTCAAAACTGATTCTAGCACTTCAATATAAAGTTATAGACATCATCGAACAATGTCGATTTTATTTATAATCGGTGTTTTGTTTTATATTTTTAGTCAGGGTTTCTTCTTATTGAAAACCCTTGTAAGATACCCTTCGATTTGCTTCTAAAAAGGAAAACAGCTAATGAAGAGCTTCTAAGGTCAATGAAGTGGATTTCTCTAGATGCTATACCGCCAGAACAAGTGACAAGGCTAGTTAGATACGCACAACCACTCCAAGTTTTTCTGAATCCATTTTTGTACTGTCCTAAAACTGGAACATCTCAGATATCTAAGTGTTTACGAGCACTAATCTAACCTAAGCCTTATGCTTGCAATATGGAAGGAATTACAACTGCAAATCGACACTTTTAGATGTGGACTACGATTTGGGTCTTCTTGGATCTCGTTGGTACTCTGTAGGTCTGTAGAACAACTTCGACAGAATAGAGACCAACTCTACACGCTACCCTCAGGCATCGTAGTATGAGTAACTACTACAAACAGCCTAGTGCACGCCATCTGTAGAAATTTGCTACATTTTATGAGATTCACAAAGGTTCAAATACGTCCATAGGAATATCGACTTGTCGAATTGAACCCACGATTCAGAGACCCCCAGTTACCCTGTACAGAACCCTAATTATTAACCTAACCGAAACCAATATTCAATGACTTGTCAAATTGAACCCACGGTGCAGAGACCCCCAGTTACCCTGTACAGAACCTTAATTATTAACCTAACCGAAACCAATATCTAATGACTTGTCGAATTGAACCCACAGTGCAGAGACCCCCAGTTACCCTGTACAGAACCCTAATTATTAATCTAACCGAAATCAATATTTAATAACTTGTAAACTGAACCCACGGTGTAGAGACCTACAGTTACATTGTACAGAACCCTAATCATTAACCTAAGCGAAATCAATATGTAATGTTTGTGTAGTTCCCCTTGGCTTGAATTAATTTACCTCACAATTAAGCAACTGTGAAGGAAAGTGAGACCTAAGGTTTCAAGAATAATCGGGTGGTACCTCAATGCATTCCCTTCAATGTTTCGAACTCAAAATTGTGATTATTTTTGCATTTCTGTATAAGAACAGTCCTCTGCTCTCTACGTAATTAAATGCGAAGGGTTGTAAACATTGATTTCAGTATCTTTCGAAAGGGTGTTTTTTTTTCTAAATTACTCTCTTATCAGAACGTTGCCCGCTACATGAGCCTACCTACCAATCTTTTTGTCATAAATTAGAGTGCAATTAGAAATTCAAATAGTGTCGCATTGATAAAGCTGTGAGTAAGGCCATTATCTGATTGTAATTAAAACATAGAGCACGAAGGGTACGGTAATTGGCTAATTCTGCCGGTTCCATTGTATTACAGAGGGCAACCGCATGGCAAATCACCCCGGCGGCTGTCCCTAAAAAGAGGGTCGTGAATACTGTCGGGGTGCCTTGAGGTCGATTCGTATTTGTAACGATATCTTTTTGAAGGCACGGAAAATAGTTGATCAGGTAATGTAATTGGTAGATGCAACATCAACATCAAGACACAGTTTTAAAACAGCAGTTGTCAATATGTTTTTGAATGTAACTAATACACCTTAGAATATACTATCCGAGATAAAAATGTTCAGTCTCTCAGAATCTCTGAAAGCGAGACTCGAGTCTTTGTCTCTCATCGAGTCTCTCTGGTGTCCCTGAGAGAGACCGTCGAGAGACTGTCAAAAAAACTGTTTAGCGTCTCTGAACGAGAGACTCGAGTCGCTCATATGGAGATCCTCATTTCGTATCCAGTCTCTGAACGAGAGACTCGAATCTCTCAATAAGTGGTATCTCGATAAACGTGATTAAAAGTTAAACATATTTCAGAGATCCCAGTCTTTCTACGAGAGACTCGAGTCTCTCAATATATCAGTTTTATTCATTCAGTCTCTCTGTGAGAAACTCGAATCTCTGAATTAACAATTTTATCGTTCGAGTCTCTCATACAGAGACTGTGAGAGACGCTCCCAGAGACGCTGAAAGACTTTGAGAGATTCTGAAAGACTGGAGAGAGACTGAAAATTTTTGTCTAGGCTATGCATATAAATTCCACTTGTCCTTGGTCCTGATCATTATATGAAATATCAACTGACCTTTTTGATTGTACCCTGCAAGAAGTTCATTGAGTAATAATCAAATCCCTTGCAGGGCTGTAACATACGTACACAAACATATTTGTTCCTTCCATGAAAAACACAAAGAATAGTTGTTCACGTTTAAAATTTGTTTACAGATTTACGATCCGCCATTTTCTCGATAATCAGTTAATTAAAGTAAAAGTTCGTTATGTAGGTACCAATAAGTTTGTTTTGAAAATAAAATGTGCTAATGGAACAATAACGCTTTATGTGTCACAGTAATTGATATTGAATGCCTAATAGATGTGCATCTACGTACTAATCATTTCGATTCGCTTATGTCATTAAGTGCAAAGCAATAAAGAGTATAGCAAAATTTAACTGAAAGTTCATCACGAATAGTCCATAAAGTTATGAAATTGGAACACAAGGCTCACACCAAACGTGGAAACGAAATGAAATTTCAAATCAGGCAACTTCGAATAAAGATGTGAGTGTTAAGACGTAGACGCAGTTCTCTTATTAGCACTAACATTAAACTGAAATTACATATATGGTATTGAGGTAGATGCTAGTGTTTTGCTACTATTAATTCTCTTCATCAGAGTAGACACCTGGGAAATTCTGAAGGAATTCTTCCTACAGCTGATGGGAGACTGCGAAACATTATTCCATTACATCTATTTGTAAATATCGTAAATTCAGAGAAAATGTTTGGGAAGACCCTGTAGAGGTAAACGTTAATTTATTGAGTAACTCGTTGCAGTTCATCAGCATCGGAACGCGTGTTAACAGCATTAACGTTAATAAAGAAATACAACAATTGACAACTTAAGGAAGAACTTGCAAAACAAAACAAATAATCCGTAGAGACACAATTATTTACGCAAACAAAACAACAAGTTGATAAACACACTGATAAGTGCGAAGAAACTAAAATATTGGCACATTCAATTATTCTCATCACACGATTCCTTCTCTCTTAAAACATTTATGAGACTGAACTAGGAGATGCTAGATATGTAGGCGTATATGCACATAAACATTTATTTTTTAAGGATACAAAAAATATCTGTTCACTTGTCCAAAGCAAGACCTCTACCGATAGCATGCTCACCAGGGGTGAAAAAAAACAGTGTCTGGGGCAGCTTTTACTTTTCATGTCTTAATCGCGTAATGCACTAACATTATCATGGAATTAAAGGCGTTTTGAATTATGTGAGATAATACAGGGTGCAACAGAAATATGTGCAGAGCTTTCAGGTGGAGATAGAGCTCTATAAAACATGAAAATTAAGTAAACATTCACCGTTTTCGAAAATAACGCAGTTCAAGGTGCAGGTAAATTTAACTTCGACCCTGGTGCATCAAAGCGACACTGCAACGTAGCATTCAATCATCTGGGAGTTAACAGCATCAATGTTGTATTTCTTTTGTACTTTTCTTGCTTATGGATTGTTTGTTATTTGATTATATTAAGTGTAATTCACGATGGTACCACCCGACTGTAAAAGTCATTTGTCCTTTTAACGTTGTCAATCGCTCATTCTCAACTGTCAGTGTGACACTCACATTTGAGGATCGTGAAAAGAAAATTTTTGGGTGTTACATTTCCACCAGCCACTACTGCTGGTGGGCGGGCAGTCCCTCCGGATTACGCAGGAAGGAAGGACGGGAGGCCCTCTTCAGCCTCCTTTCAGGAATCGTGGGAATGGGTGGGTGGTGGTTCGGGTGAGAAAGAAGACAGAAGAGAATAATAGATTATCTGTACAATATTACTGCCCCAGCATTTGCCTAAGTGATTCAAGGAAACCAGAGAAAAACTTGGACCAAGACAGACGGAATCGAACCGGCGTCCTCCCGAATGCTAACAATGGTCCTGTAAACCTGTAGGCCCATTTAGAAGAAGAAACCCTGGAGTCTATCAGAGACAACTCCTAAACTTAGCACACGAGAAATAGCAAGAAACGTTGGTTTCTATGACAGTGTAGCGAATTTTAAAAGAACAGTAGCTGCACCCTTATCATTTGCAGCGAGCCTTACTTACGTTCCTGCGTGAGAACAAGCGGAGGGATCTTGCTGCACTCTACTGCCTTTTTAACCCAATGACATAAAAGTAATCTCTCAGTAGTTTCAGAAAAGATAAATCATTGAAGAACTTATTAATTAAACCTTGATGATGTTCCTTGGAGATGGTGCAATCCACAATACAAAGACTTAAATTAGAACAACTATTTAATTTTATTACTGCTCTTACATACTACCTACAAATAAGCTTTACACGACAAAATAATTAGAATAAAATTGTAGATTTAGATGAGTTATAATGTTAACAGCAGTACAACATGGAGTTTATGTATCCATAGGTGTATGATTATGGTAGGACTACATTTAACAGAAACAGATTTTACAGAAAAGTTACGTAAACAACACTAAAATATAACATATAAATTAATTATGTTCCTATACTATTAATTTTAACAGATTTATGTAGATAATAGGGAGTAGTTGGCAAAGCTATGTTGTTCATGTACCTATCATATACATTATACATAATAAGGCTATAATAATTTAGCATTTAAGAATACGTGTTGATATGCTAGAGAGCTACCGTAGATTTACGTTTTATTTTGTTGAAATTATACATAAATACCTACCGAACTTTCAGTAAGTAATATGTCTTGAAAGTTGTATAATAAGCAAATTAAGCAACTGTTAGGAAACGCCACCTAGTGGTCGTTGGTTAAAAAAGTAGCGCGAGTGAATCCTTGCCTTCGCTACTGCAAAAAACACAGCAGTGCTGTTTACACAATTTTTAAATATCATTGTTATATTTGCATCTTTGAAATCAACCCCTAAAAATTAAATTTAACCTAATCGAAGTACTTCGTCACTTGCCACTAGATGGCCCCCGTTTTGTGAAGCTCAATATTGTATATATTTGAAGAGAAAGGTTTCATTGTTGTTTTTCTGAAGACAGAGGAGATCTATAAGGCTATTATAAAAATCTTCTATGTGTATCTGTACCATATACCCATTTACAATGTGTCCCTACCTAATTAAATAAAAAAGTGGTCATTTTAAATCTATTTATATTACAATTATCACAATAACTTAAAAACAAGATGCTACATAAGTACATTACAACCCTTAAAATTATTATTATTATATATTTACATCAACAAGAGTCTCTCTACTTATATAGGTACATTTACAAATTAAGTACTTCCTTGACTCGCAAAAATTTACATTTAGTAATTGGTAACAACAAGTAGATAAGTATTAAATTAATGATATTGCACAGTAACACGTTTTAAAACATAAGTAACCGCTACACATTTCTATCTATTTAATTATTTATGATGATTTATGGTAACAAAGCCAAGCGATATGAAATAATTCGTGGGTTTGATTCAAACAGCTAAATTTTGGAGATGCCTGGAGTTACTGGCGCACCGTTTGTTGGTCGTATAAAGGTGGGTTCACATCTAACCACGAACACGTTTGAAACGAGATAAGGCAAGTCGAAATAAATCCTTCTCGAGAACTCTGATTGAAATCGATCGCAGCAACAGACGCAATGCCGACAGGCGGAGCCCAAACATTCGTTTCTTCCAAACTTACCTCGAACGTGTTCGTGCTCAGTGTATATCTACCTTAACGCACATAACACATTCACGTTTCATTCTTCTTCTTCAACGCGAATGCAGAAGAGCGGCCCGCCAATCGAATTTACGTAACACTCCTTACTATTTTTTATTTTTTTTCATTGGTTCGGGGGTTTAACAGGAATTGTAGTTTCTAAGCTAATTGTAATGGACTTTATGTTGATAATTAGTTGCTTAAAAGTTTAATCTGTATAAAAAATAAATAAACGTAATGAAATATTGTAACAAAGAGAAAATTTTCCAATACCGATTAATTTTTTATACAATAGATAATGTGATAATGAAGCTATACGCCATCGATATGTATTCAATGGTTACAATAATTGTACGAAATGCAGGACCTTATACAAATTACAGGACCGAATGTAGATAGGCACCTTATTAGCAAAATCACCTATTTAATTAAGTAGTAAGGTACTTACAAGTATCGACTAATGTAGGTTGTCTTGTCTTTCTTTAATTATATTATATAATCAAGAAAGTTCTATACCTAATAAATATCATTAACCTAGTAATTGCTTTCAGCTGATATGCATCTAATTACACATTTTAGACATGTTTTGTAGAAGCGATTACTAATCCGACATTTCCTTTTAGAATTATATACGTTAGGTTAGGTTTAATTGCCATAAATTTATGGATACATTTAGTACATACGGTATGGGTAGCAAAGGAAAGATCAGATTCCTAATCTCCAATGTTAGCGTTTAAAACAATAGAGCTAATTAAATTGGGCATTTTGTTTAGTAAACCCAAAAACAAAGTAGAATTTTAAGAACTTCTAAAGATCTCCTACGATGAAAAACGCCAATTGTTCTATTCAGGTTTTTGTTACACCTTTCCTTTTAGAAATTTTTAAAATTTTACTTTGCTCAGTTGAATCCATTGGATTTTATTTACTAGTTCTCACTTGTTTTTGTTTGTTTTCCTGTAAATATGCAGTATATTACAAAAATTTCATATTTAACGACTTTGTTGTGAGGATTGACACGTAACAACATCGGGATGGGGTTGTACATTACACTACAAGTTCGAATTATCATACACATCTGAGCAATACTTCTGGCTTTCAGTCGTATTTATAAATACTACCTGGAGAAAATAGACTTTTTTTTGTGAACATCTACTGTACATACTAAATTGACATATTGAGTCGAGATCTATTCCAATAAAATCCAATTAGTTACAAACAACGAAAATAGACGGGGCTGTGATAGGCGGGCTGAACAGTGCTTATAATCTAACACTATCTTACATGCTATCTTAATCTATTTACAAAAATATTCCCATGACATGACACTATAATCTCAGATGTTTTACATTTGACTCCTTCAATAATTTCGATTGAATATTTTCTTCCATCTTATTGTTTGAAAGTGTTATTCCATTGCCGGGATAGATCGCCTTAGTTTGGATTATTATTTTGGATCTAAAACATTATCTAAAGATTGGGAACGTGTTCTTCAAGCCAAAAATCCAAAAGTGTTTTAAGTTGATTCCCAATTTTGGTTACGGAACCTTAGTACATTCTTTCTACTTCAAAAATGGTAACCTTTATCTTTAACGTTATTGGAGAATGAGACAATAAAAAATTCCTGATATAGTAATCTTTGTTTCAAACATTTCGGTTTATTCTACCACTCTCCTGGTAAATATTTCTCAAATTACACTTTCCTATACTGTTTTCTTCCATTTTACAACAATTTAATTATAATGGAAAATTCTGAACAGTGGAATTGCCTTGGATAATCTATATGTTACGAGTGTTTTCGCATTGTGACTTCAACTGTAGAAAATTGTTAACGGACTTTAAAATAAGGCATTATCCAAAATTAGATCACTTTCCTACAGTTTCAAAATGAAAAAATCAATTTCAGAGCGTTTCTTTATCTTTGATTAAGATAAACTTAGAAAGGAAAGCAGATTAAAGAAAATAGTCTTAATAGAACTGAATGAATTTATATAAATGAGTTGCATTCCAAAAGTGGATAAGTGAATGCAGTGAAGCATTTCAGTTCGATCACCACTCAGCGATCAGTTTTCAGCTTCTTGATTCTTTAATGTTTTAAAATAACGGAGTCTACCTGTTTGAGTGTCATTATTTTAGATTAAATACAAATGGCTTTTAATTTTTAATTTGAATGGAATAACATTTTTCACTTACCTACGTTGACAATTACGAGTTTAAAGTGTCACGAGATGAAGTTCCGAACGTTGTGAGATCTCCATATTGACTAAAACTACTTTTAAATACACTTTAGATAAATATGTATACCTAGATATATTTATAATTTATGATGTATAATAATTATATTATATACTGTAAATATTATCACTTAGTTAACAAGTGAATCAATTGATTCTGATATGCATGCGATCTCAGTTGTTTAGATTTTAAAACCTAAATGTTAAAATTTATAAAAACATAATTAATATAAACGTTACTCTATAACTACCTTTATAAATCACATTTTCCTTTTTTAAATGTTAGAATAATAAAATATTACATTAATAACTATGCAGTTAGCTGAGTACAGTGTTATTCAAATTTGGTGGCCTATTAGACGTTTTGGACTATGGATTCACTTCTGTTACGGCATAACACTTTACTATTTTATGTATTATGTTGCTCCTAATTCCATTCCTAGTTCCAATTCAATTTTTCTTAAATTAAATAGCTAATAGCCTCGAATTCAAAAGTTCAAATTTTTCCGAAACGCCTAATAATTCACCAACCTTAAATCGCCCTGTATATAGATAGTATTATATACACCGATAAAACAGGAACACTTGGTGTGATATGTACACGTGTGCGATAAAATTTTAAATAACAGCCTCTGAATTCCTATACTAGACATCTAATTAATTAAATCCTTGTCTGAACGGATTAACACCAGGCTGGGCTTGAGATCTAAATGGATTCGGGTTCTGGGTGGGTTGCTGAGGAAGTACACGACCAGTTCCACTTCTCGATTGGGCTTCCTGTTGATTAAAAGCGTCTTGTTGGTATCCTTGTTGTTGTTGTTGTTGATAATTCTGCTGTTGTTGCCAATCATTTGATTGTTGAACATTGCTGTCCGACTGGTATGAGTATCCATTCATATTAGTACTCAGATTCGTTTCTTGTTGCTGGTACTCGAGATGATTTTTGACATCATTGTCTGCAATTTTCTGGTCCTGCATCGTGTACGTTTGGTATTCCTTCTTGGGTGGATCTGACATAAGGATGTTAGCTTCGTTTTCGAAAGGTTTAAAATCGTATATGTGTTTAAGGTAGATGAGTACTGGTGCGTATAAAAGATTAGAGAAGGCTATGCCGACGTTGAGGGCGGTGAAGCCTATCGCTTCGACTACGCCACCTGCGATTATCGGTCCTACTGCGTAAGCCACTGAATATGATATGTCTGCGATAGCGTACACGCTTCCGTAAATTGAAACGTAGCGTATGTCCACGAGGTAACCGAGAGTCGGTAGAAGAGCCGTGTCTATTAAAGCCATTCCGAAGCATATGCCGCAGATTGGGATCATGAGGACTTCGTAAGTCTTTGAAAACGGAATTAGAAAGCAACATAATCCTTCGAGGGCTAGACCTCCGGCAGCCATTATCCATTGGTATTGTGGATACTGTTTGGCCATCTTTACCGTTAGGATTACTCCGAAAACGTGCGGAAAAAATGAAGGCAACCAGATCATTCCTATCTTCCAGTTGTCGGTGGTGATGTTGTCTTCCATCCATAAGGAGATTGTTGGTTCGAGGAAAGCGAGAGCGACGTTGGCCATCATAAGAGCACCGGCGCAAACGGCTATGTAAGGATCCATAAAGAGTCGCCAGATGGGCACCGATGGGGGTTTGTTGTTTTCTTTGAATGAATCTCTTACCGGTTTCATGACCAACAGGAGCATAAATCCGTCGAGCAGGGATACGAAGGCCAGGATCAGAAAAGGCATCTCTTTCCCTGCGAACTGATATAGGGCTCCTCCGAACGGCGGTGCCACCAATGAACCGAAACTGATGAAGGCCAGCGCGATGCCTAGCGCCTTGGAACGCTCTGACTCTTCGGTGAATCGGTCGGCTATCATTGCTAAACCGGAAGTGTCTGCGAACGCCGATCCCACCCCCTGTAGACTTCGTGCGAAGAAGAGGAGGCCGTAGCTGCGGCCACATGCGAATGTTGCTGTTGAAAGGAACATGATGCATAATCCTATCATCATGGGGATGTCGTAGCCGATGCGGTCGATCAGGCCCCCCGAGAATGGGTTTACCATAAGCTGTACGATTGCCTTGGACGCGAAGAGGATCCCTGTGGCCTGATCTTGCCCATGATGTTGGTGTTTGTAGGGTACTCCCGGGGCGATCGTCGAGTTTCCCGCCATCGGCACAGGCTCATCTGTATATGCCCCGATGTAACGTAAGTAATCGGGTATTATGGGCACTATCACCATGTATAACATNTTTATTATTTATTAAAATAATCGTTGGACAATTCTTAGGTTTCTCGTCTGTCACCAATTGGGATTTACAAAACTGCCTACAAAAGCTCTTGGCTTAAGTGGAAAATAATTATAGTTTAGCGTAGATCAGAACTGACTGAGCACAGAAAATCATTTTGAAGTTATTGAATAGCTATAGGTTTGTATAGGAAGAGGTTAATATTGACTAGTTTACTAGTTGATGAAAACCAATCTACATAGCAATTTTATATTTTGAACCAACAAAATTACGTGATGAAATGGAAGAATTGGGTCATCAAAAGTACCATATAGGTTGAAAACAAATTTTGGATCTTTGACATACTACACCTCGTGTATGGTTCTAAATCAAAACACACAATTTGTTTCAAAAGTTTCATTAGTCTTAGATACTTCTCACTTTTAGGAAGTTCCTACCGAGTTATAGTAGAAAAATATTGTCCAATTTTGTTCTCGTCAAAATATCGATTTGAAGATATCTTTAGTAATAGGGTGGTGTTACATACCTGTATCAGGTAGTGCACTTCCAATACGACTAACGAAGAACCCGCGGATGTTGGTGGCAACTCGCGATTCCCCGAGAAGGCTAAACGTGCCTCCTCCTGGGACGTGGTGTTCGCGGTTATTCTCCACGGTGCCGCTGTCCAGTTGCACTACGATGGTCACTACCGTATACCTCGCTGGTCGGGCTTCAGCGTCCCGGTGACATATTATGACGCACCGCGGTTGAAAGCAGCTACGAGGGGGCGTGAAAGAGTCGGCGTCGAGACGGCGCGATATCCATCAAGACGTCATTGGACGACGCCAAGCGTAGCCACCCCGCGATCTAGAACGCGCCTCCCCTAGTCTATAATTTATGCAACTGTTATTAGCACGACCTGAAAATATATATGTACGCATGTGAAGATATGCCTGAGGGTACTTAGGGAAAGGAATGATGTGTAATAAATCGATATTCAATTGTAGAACGTTTACTGTATTCATAGATTTTTTTGTACAAATCGTTAGCTACAAATGGCTAGAGTATTCAGTTTTTTTGAAAAATGGTATTTTACATACATACCTATTTATGGTTGTAGCGTGACTAGGTTTATAAACATGATCGAGGGATTCGACTTTCTGGAATTAGGTGATTATTAAAACGTCTAACCAAAGAATGTGCCTATTTCTTTTATCCTGGATGTCGTTAAGGAATTCTTAATTATAAATCGCAAATCCTTTGATGTTTTAAGAGTGTCTAAATGTCACTATTCGGCCGTAGGTATGTTCTACCGAGCGGCATGGTTTAGAGATTTAGACCATTGCTTAGCATTCGGGAGGTACGCCGGTTCGATTCCGGGTCCGTCTGCCTTGATCCAAGTTTTTCTGTGATTTCCTTGGATCACTTAGGCAAATGCTGAGACAGTAATATTCCACAGATAATCTTTCATTCACTTGTCCTCATTTCGTCCGTTTTATCTTTCTCACCCGAACTACCACTTACCCATTCTCACGATTCCTGAAAGGAGGCTGAAGAGGGCCTTCCGCACCTACCTTCCGGCATAGTCCGGAGGGACTGCCCGCCCACCAGCATTACTGGCTGGTGGGACTGAAATACACAAAGTTTAGTATAGACAAGATCTGGTAGCAACTGTTGCTAAACTTCCATCGCCGAAATCACCAGAATCAATTAGGTTACAGAATGGAGAAACCTTAATTCACATATGTAAAGTTTTATCCAGCTTTGACTTATGTTAAACTGGGATGAGAGAGGACCCCCTTACTGGCTTATATGAAATGCTGCATATCTCATGTACTTACGTTACTTAGGTTGAAAAAAGGACTCCCTTATTGGATTCTATCAGTGGTTAACTAGTGGAAGAAGCGAAGTCTTCCAAAATCATCCAGCCATCCGTACGACTGGATAGTATCGGATTCCCGAGGAAGGAGTCGTCAGACCTACCGACCAAAACTCTCTACTTCGGACCACTCTAGAACCATGTTAGGTCGTCAGCCAATAGGACAGGTTTCCTTGATTGACTTGTGTGAAGTGCTAAATGTAGAGTGTACACCATAGGTTTAGATCAGGTAGAGAGCGAAGTTCCTGATTGGCACACGGAGGTCTGTGTACCAAAGATTTAGGTTAGGTTATGTTGGGAAAGGTTTCCCTAACTTAGGCTAGGTTATGGTATAGATTAAAAACTAAGTGTAATCCATCATCTACAAAGGCTCGCATCCATCCAAATTTTGACATGTTTAAGTAGTTCATTTGATACTATTTTGAGGTTTACTTTTTTTTTGTATACTAGTGATTGTTGAAGCACTTCATTTTTGAAAGTCTGTACTATGTAATACAATATATAATAAGTTACATACATAGATAATAAATCTTTTAAAAAACCAAAACCTTACTGTTTTTAAATATATTGATCTTCCCTTTTAAATTCCTGCCGACCTTTGCAATAAGAAAAAGTTGAAAATAAATATTTAAGTGTGTAATAGGTTAGTAAGTCCAATAGCTAATTATTATCTATAATTATGGTTACCTGTTATTTTACTTTTCTGGTAGGCATTCTATATCCTAATATACAATATGTTACTTTAGTATTTAGTTTTATGTAAAAGATAATGCGGTGCACCCGGTAATTACCTGCAGATAGCAGACATTTGTTATTTGGTTCCAAGACTCACTCCAACTTTTGTACTATTTTTAATGTTTCTGTGTGAGTGTTAATAAAATACTCTCTTTGTCTATTTAATGACGTAGTTATTATTTTTATGTAATTATTTGAACGTACTTAGGTAGGTATTTTGTTTTCTAAAAAATAGCGTACATAGATTTGTTTCTTTGATGTTTGCTTTGTAGGTGTATAATAGTGTAAAAAAAGTAATGTCGGTTAAAACTTAAATTAAAAAAAAGTGAGATAAAACTAACGAATACAAATATTATGTGATAAAACCTAACAGCAATAAATACTTACAATATACAGATAATATACAGTAAATATAAAAACTTATACAGTTTGTATTTGTTCTAGCCTAACAGCAATAAATACTTAGGCTAGAACAAATACAAACTGTATAAGTTTTTATATTTACTGTATATCTCCTTCTAATAGGTACCTGTTTGTTATAATTTTTCACAAACTTTAATACAGAACAGATACATTAATAAAATAAAAAAGTTCATAATGCAAATACATATGTATAACATAATAATTATGTCTTCTACTAAAAAATTATGTTTATTGTGCAAACAAAGAGATATACCTTAAAAAAATATAATGTTGAAATTTCAAGTGAATTTATATCTATACAAAAAACAAAGTGTTTTATTATCTATAAAGATTAAAATTTAATTCACTTCTATTGCTTATAAAATTGTAAGACATGCAAAATTTGCAATGTATAATAGGTATCAGTATACCTACGTGTTTAAAATTATTTCAGGGAAAATGAGCAGACCTATACCTACTTCCCTATTTGACCTTATCAAGTCCAGACTCAATATGCTTCGACAAAGGGTTAAGATCTATAAGGAATGTTGTAAATCAGTCGATACGGATCAGTTCACAATTTTACTTTTTGTATGCCAAAGGTCGGCGACTAGAAGGTGAAAGGCTATAGTAGAAGGGATAAATATCAAATATTCATGAAAAACGACAGCAGCTGTATCGACCGGCGTTTCTGCACCCTTCACCGTCGCACCCTTGACTTGTACCGTGTACCACACGTGCATTTTCTACCTACCTTAAATAGCCTAAACACCCTTTTACTTTCACTAACCTTGTATAGACTAGGTACTCAAGGTTGAATTAAAAATTACTTTTTGTTTACTCAAAATTATTCGACTACAGATACATTCGAATAAAAATATATGAGACTTTTTATCAGTAATTCTTAAGACTAAAATAAATAAATCCCTAAGTTAAGTTATAGTTATTAGTTATCTTTACTTGTCACCTCAAGTACACAAAACATTAGTGTTGTATAATAATATAAGTAAATCAAATAGGTTCAAATACCTCTCAAAAGTACTTAAAACGTTTTTTAATCCATGGTCCTTCGAGCCGGATATTTTTTGTAGTTACAGCCACTGCAACTACTAAAGCCCACGTGAGAAGATAGTAAACTAAAGCACATTGCTGTCAATAGTTTTGGCATTATCAATTTAATTACCAAATTGTTACCATAGGAACAAATTCTCTATCTATAACGATAGACAGAATGCTCAGTCTCTTGAGTTTCATTATGAATATTTAACGCTATACCTATTTCCTTTTTATTTCGTTCATGAGGCCAGTAACCACTTATCTAAGTAGGTACCAACTGTAGATACACGAAATTCCTGTTTGAAAGTAATCGTAGCATATTTGTTGCGGTTTCGTCACATTAATTCTCGATAACCGTAGTCCTTCATCGATAATAAGATGAGCAAATTGTGTTATTGACTCAATAACGTTGCAAAACACCAATTCTAATTATTCGCATGGCTAGGGGCACGGTATTTTCTTCAAGTTTTATGACACAAGATGATCCTTTTGGTTGTATCTAGACACAGAAATCGGTCATGCTAACTAGGTTGCAAATATAATTTTTTATCGACATGCAGCGTAATGTACAGCCAGTGAATAAATTATGAAAATTGGGTCACCTAGGTCTAAGAAGAGTTTTTCTAATTTCGTTAAATATTCAGGTTTTTATACATATGTATATCTTTTCTTGAAAAATGATTACGTCTCAGTACTGTGCTGAGACGTAATTTATATGTGGGGTTATTACAAAAAAATTATTTATCTTCAACTATCGTATAAGAATGATAAGAACGATGTTAATAATAATTAAAAGAAATTGTATTTCGAACAGTGTATTCTACTACTTACCTACCTACGATAAAAAAGTTAATCTTTTGTTAGTTGGAGGCTTCTAATCAAATTACTAATTTAATTTTTAACGAGATTTTTACCTCTAATTGGCAATTTATACGACGGCTTGGAGCAAATACAGCCTCTTGTGTTTTAATTGATTTAATAAACTACCGACTTACAGTGATTCAAAGAATTAAAATGTAGTTTATAATTTATTCTACCCCTGATAACAAGTATTTTACAAGAGAATAACTTCATATAATTGCTATAATTTATATATAAACTAACTAAATCATACTTTCCTAAGTAAAATGCTACCTATAGGTATCTACAACTCATTTCAAACGGTTAGAGATATGCCTGTTACTTTTACCCAAATGCGCCGTATCAAATTCCAAATTCAATCATATTTTATCTTTTTCAAATCATCATCATAAGGGTGGTTGAACACGCACTTACACTCTAAAGCAACCCATAATCCTCAACTATTTGCTCCAACTATTTCTGTCTTGCTAACGCCTAGTGTGTGCATTCTTTCTATTCGCACAGTATTCTTCAAAGTCACACCTCTAACCGTTTGAAATGAGCTGTACTAGACAATCCTCACTCTGTTTTAAAATTTGGAGTATTTGTAATTTTTTTATTTAGACCTACAGACGCTTTACTTTGAACAATTTCAAAAATTTAAAATAATGATAAGGAATCAGTAGGTAACAGTTTACAACAATCGTTATTAATTCGTTGCTACCAAGAAGATTACACCGTTTAGTCAAGTGTTTGATTTGAAATAACTGATAAAGATGACATGATGATGATTTAACGATTCAAAAATTCAGCTCCAAACAAAATTCCAAAAGTACTTCGCGAGAATTGAAGCGTCCCTTTTATTTAGATAATGACAATTAGGAATAGATAATGCGGTGTTTCCTTCCGGGCTTTTTGACCATGGTCCCTGGCCAAAAAGCTTAGAAGAAAACACCGCATCGATATACGCCGGCCGTGAAAGCCTAAGAACTACAGGAAAAGATATCTATAGTTCCATATATTTTATCACCACACCACTATTATGTTAATCGCACAGATGATTAGTGATGATTAATATAACATACCCAAAACGTGTTTTCAGAACGATTTCTCTAGAAGGTAGGTAAAATCATATAAAAATTGGTGCTTCCAGAACTACTATTATCGTAAATTTCAAGGTAAATTAGATAAAGATGATAGATAAAGTTATCTTTTACCGAAATTAGAATACCGTATTGACTACTGAGTCATTATTTTTGAAAAGACACGTGCAGATTAGTTTAGCAATCTCAATCTTGCAGTTCATTTGTTTTGTGCTATTTTGACAACAAAATAACCATTTCGTCATATCTTACATTTTTCTGGTAACCTGAAGCACGTCCAATTCTCTCTTTCCATTGCATAATTGACCCTTCGTTCGCCTCTACTTTATAGCATACTTGACAATTAATTAAATGATTAAAACCTTAATTGCTTATCGGCCCCTTCAACTGAAGTATACAGTTTATTGATACAGTACACTCCTTTGTTTTTTGAGTATTTTTAAATAAGTTTCGTTTGGATACAGTGAGACTTAAAGGATTGGTTCCTATGCGTATTCTGCGGTATCAGGAGATAAAAATTCAAAGGATTGCTACTTGGTGTTGTAAGGTTTTGATGATCTCAATATAAATAGAAAATTTTCCACAGACACCGCACATGACCTTGGTGATAATTAAAAGACATTATAAAACGATTTCAAATATTAACCAATAGTTTTACGGATGGTAATCCATTGTGACACTTAACAGAAGGGAAATTAACATAAACATGAGCTAAAGTTCTAAATGTATTGCATATTTAGATAAAAATAACACAAAAATTACAATAAGTAATAAATATGGTCCATCTAGTTATCATGATTAATGAGGTTCACTTCACCGTCGCAGATGTCGAATTTGATACTTCTGCGCAGCGTATATACGTCACAGCCGCTTCATGCAGTAGCTGTAGCAATTTCATGCAAATTCAAACACACTGTTTTATGTTTTTATGTTTTGTCATCTTCTCTTCAGTGTTATTTTAATAATTAATGATTGAGAATTGATTTTTGGGTAGATAAAAAGCAGTTGAGGCGCGTGTCCAACCAGTCTTTGAACTGAAGACCTTACAATGATGATGATTTGAAAGTGTTCTTATTGCTTTTGTTAATATTGTTTCCATTTTACTTTACTATTTCGGTCGTTAGTATGAATAGTCAGTTTTGTAACTATTGGTTAGTTTATGCCCGATGAATTATTGGGAAGGAGGCAGCAAGAGTGTGCAAAAGTTTGATTCATAGTAAAATCATTCCAATTTGGTGCATTCTAATTTATCTATTTAGGGAAATTGGTGAAATAATATTGTAAAAAAGGAACATATAACATTTTGAATCTGTCCACAAAGTGTTTTAGGTTTACGAGATGCTTTTACTTCATTATTAACGATTTCAAGTAATTTATCACTCCATTTGTCGTTACAGCTTAAAGATTAATTCAAAATGGGCAATACTTTTGGTGATAATGAATGCAAAATGTTTGGATTTTAAATCATTGACGTTTTCAATAGAATTCGTTTCAAATATACCAAGTATATTTATTATTATACAATACCACTTATTTTTCATATTTGGTAAATCATCGCTTGGAAATAGAAGCGAAATTTAAAAAAAAAATGGCTCGTGTATGAGAGATTGCAGGTTTTTATTATGTTTACTCAATTCGACGAATACTTTAACACATATAATTGAAAAAGGGATTAATAATTAATTTTATATCTGATGTCTACATATGGTCCAAAAAAATTGAAGATAAGAATAAGAGATTCTATATAAGTAGACTTTGCATTAAACCAGGAGCCAATCGAAACAATTGTTCAAAATGATGAAGAACTTGTTGCTCTTAGTTTTGTGCGCTTCAGCATTAACTGCGGTTGTCGAATGTGCTAAAGGTGCGTATTATTTGATTATCAATCTAAAAAATAAATAAATTTTCTTTAAACATTAATGTCTCAAAAAAAAAATAGAATTTCATTTCGAAGCACAGTTGTTGTTTAATTCTTTAAATTTAATCACATTTGCGGCTACATTTTACAGCGACATCTAGTTGAAATAGGTTTAGCTATTCAGCTAACAGACTTCAGCCATTATTGGAGCTTATATTTTCATTTTAGTATTTAAAATTTCCATATAGGCATTGACATATTTGAAAGGAATATTTTTAAATATTGACCTAAACGTTACTTACCAATTTTATTACAACTTCCTATGTGTTTGTATTTGTTTTACTTTCGGATTCTTTCTGAATTTTTTTGATGATTTTGGATTGGTAGTCGATTATCACTAAAAAAAATATCTTTCTGATTAATAAATTTCGACTATGCCTGCCGTAGTGATAAGAACAAACAGTTGTAATAGCTTCGATAAGATATTTGATTTTTTATTTTTCATTAGTTGTTGGTTGCTATTATGGAAGTTGGGCATTGTACAGACAAAGTATTGGGCGCTTCAGTACGGAGAATATAGATCCTTCTCTATGTACCCATGTTTATTACTGTTTTCTTGGATTGAACAGAAATACTCAAGAAATCGAAGTTTTTGATTCAAATGTTGACTTGGATCGAGGTACGTTTACTGATTCAAAACATTTCACATTACATGTTTAGTACCAGAAAAATACAGATGTAGGCAGAAATTTTCTAAAACACTGTGGATAAATAAATATGTATTATTTCAAACAGGCAAATAACTGAAAGATTTAGTATTTTGATTTAATGACATAGAGAAGCATTCCAACTGTTTAAATGTATTAATTTGTTTATTTAGGAGGATATCGCAATTTTACGGGTTTTAAAGCTCGTTATCCAAACGTGAAATTTTCAATTGCTATTGGTGGATGGAACCAAGGTTCTTATGCCTTTTCTGCACTATGTCAGAACGCCACCAAACGAGCACGTTTTATTCAACAGATCATAGAGTTCATAAAAACTTATAAATTCGATGGACTAGAATTGGATTGGGAATATCCAACTCAAAGGGATTCTGCATATGGAGCAGCAGATAAGGTATGAACTCCTTATAACTTTAAGGATTATTGGACTTAAGTTTCTTTCGTCCGTCTCATCTTCTTCACCCCAACCACCACTCACCCATCCCCCCATCATTGAATATCCGAAACATCAATTACAATTTAAAATAAATAAAGCACCATAGCAAATTAATAACAGCCTGATTTTTATTTAGGACAATTTCATGTTACTATTGAAAGAAATAAAGCAGGCTTTCGAACCGTTGGGACTTCTAATTACAGTAGCAGTGGGATCATCACCAAGTTATATCGGTTCCGCTTACGACGTTCCGGCACTTTCAAAGTACGTTGTTCTACACGTCGTAAACTACTGTAATGTGTAATGCATACATAGGTGTATGATATTATTTTATTTGCAGGGTAGTCGATCTAATTAATTTCATGACTTACGACATACACGGATCTTGGGATGGCGTTGCTGGAATAAATGCACCCCTCTACGACCCTGCTGGAAGTACAAGTGTGGTATGTTCAATCTTTCTGTATTATATGCTAATCCAAAACTGTAGTTGGTTAGAGTTGCTTCCTAACGTTGTGTTTTACATCCACACATCGACATCTGAGTTGAAGAAGCTCGCGATTTGTGCTAGCTAGCGAAACATTAGGAAGCATCTCCAACTGACGATGACCATTAGACTGCAATCAGGATAGCATCGTTTCCATTACCAAGTTCTTAAAGCAAAGCTTTCGTCAGAGCTCCATGGTTTGACCTTGGTCGTAATTCTGTCTCCAAATAATACAAAAACAGTAGTCAGCAAAACCCTGGAATATTGCTCATTAAAATTCTGTTGCAGGAGGCTTTTGTGAATAGCTGGCTTGATGCTGGCGTTGATCCTAAAAAGCTAATTGTGGGAATTCCTTTCTATGGAAAGTCGTATACACTGGCTAATGCATCCAATAACGCGATTGGAGCACCCATCACCGGCGGAGGTGAACCTGGCCCATATCTTCTAGATTCAAGCAATTTAGTTTATTACGAGGTTAGCTGTTATTTCACAATTAATACTAGGCCTATTTTAATTAATTTTATCACTAATAGATCTTAGAAAAGCTCCAGCAAGGATGGACTGAAGTATATGATAAAAATTATCAATCCCCTTATGCATATTCAGGAAACCAATGGGTTGGTTACGACAATGTGAGATCTGTTTTAGCTAAGGTAAAAGCAAAAATAGTTTTAACAATCCTTGTACCAAATTTTTAATCACATCTCTTACTGTTTCCCTTATTAGGTAAGATTCGCCTGTTCCAAAGGTCTTGGAGGCGTTATGAATTGGGCAATTGATGAAGACGACTTCGGTGGTTATTTTGGACGAAAGTATCCCCTTCTTAAAGCTATGAATGTGATGAAAAGATGTAGAAAGTAGAAAACTAAAAATTTACTTATAACGCAGATTTATCACGTCCCTGATGAAAACTTTCAACTTTCTGGAGTTGCTGTTCAACATGTATTTTTATCTAATCTGCTAAATAAATAAATCTTAGTTACATAGAGTTTTGCTATTCCCGTTGCTTTCTAGACGTAGAATGTCATTAATTGAAGCTAAAAGGTAATACAGTAGCAGTAGGAAACTTTGGAATGCCGTCGAACTTAGTTCGTAGTAAAAACATTGGTTGACCACACGAACGAAAATTGTAAATTAAACAAATGTTTATACATTTGGAATATAAAGATAGGAAACAAAAAATTAAAAGAAGTGGCTGACTCTAGATCAGGAAGTCAGATAAGTCAGGACGGAAGGAGTAGTAGGGATATAAAGCAGACGATAGCGTAGGGTCGAATCGCTTTCAATAAAAAGTCACTTCAGTGCTGGTTAACGATTAATTTAGAAATTCGAAAAAGATTGTTAAAGGTGTATGTTTGGAGCGCGGCGCTGTAGGGGTGCGAAACATAGACGGTGGGTGCGGCGGAAAATAAAAGGTTAGAAGCGTTCGAAATGTGGTGTTACATGCGAATGATGAGGATACCGTGGATAGAGAAGGTAAAAAATGAAGAGGTATTAGAAAGAATAGGAGAACAGAGGAGTCTATGGAAGTCAATAAAAGATAGGGGAGATAGGTTGGTAGAACACCTTCTCAAACATGTAGGTCCAGTTAGAGACATAGGGGATAGGGTGGCAAGATGGGGTCGGCTGAGGAGGACTCTAGTTGGTCCTAGAACGGCCTGAGGTGGAGGGGTTTTAGTCGGTAGGTCCGAGGACTTCTTCCTTAGGAATCCGACACTACCCAGTCGTACAGACGGCTGGGTGTCTTTTGAAGATTTCACCTCTTCCACGAAAACATAAAAGAAGATAGTACTTAAGCTTTAAAGGTCAATAATATAAAGAATTTCATAATGAAACAATTATANTTCAAATTTGGTGGCCTATTAGACGTTTTGGACTATGGATTCACTTCTGTTACGGCATAACACTTTACTATTTTATGTATTATGTTGCTCCTAATTCCATTCCTAGTTCCAATTCAATTTTTCTTAAATTAAATAGCTAATAGCCTCGAATTCAAAAGTTCAAATTTTTCCGAAACGCCTAATAATTCACCAACCTTAAATCGCCCTGTATATAGATAGTATTATATACACCGATAAAACAGGAACACTTGGTGTGATATGTACACGTGTGCGATAAAATTTTAAATAACAGCCTCTGAATTCCTATACTAGACATCTAATTAATTAAATCCTTGTCTGAACGGATTAACACCAGGCTGGGCTTGAGATCTAAATGGATTCGGGTTCTGGGTGGGTTGCTGAGGAAGTACACGACCAGTTCCACTTCTCGATTGGGCTTCCTGTTGATTAAAAGCGTCTTGTTGGTATCCTTGTTGTTGTTGTTGTTGATAATTCTGCTGTTGTTGCCAATCATTTGATTGTTGAACATTGCTGTCCGACTGGTATGAGTATCCATTCATATTAGTACTCAGATTCGTTTCTTGTTGCTGGTACTCGAGATGATTTTTGACATCATTGTCTGCAATTTTCTGGTCCTGCATCGTGTACGTTTGGTATTCCTTCTTGGGTGGATCTGACATAAGGATGTTAGCTTCGTTTTCGAAAGGTTTAAAATCGTATATGTGTTTAAGGTAGATGAGTACTGGTGCGTATAAAAGATTAGAGAAGGCTATGCCGACGTTGAGGGCGGTGAAGCCTATCGCTTCGACTACGCCACCTGCGATTATCGGTCCTACTGCGTAAGCCACTGAATATGATATGTCTGCGATAGCGTACACGCTTCCGTAAATTGAAACGTAGCGTATGTCCACGAGGTAACCGAGAGTCGGTAGAAGAGCCGTGTCTATTAAAGCCATTCCGAAGCATATGCCGCAGATTGGGATCATGAGGACTTCGTAAGTCTTTGAAAACGGAATTAGAAAGCAACATAATCCTTCGAGGGCTAGACCTCCGGCAGCCATTATCCATTGGTATTGTGGATACTGTTTGGCCATCTTTACCGTTAGGATTACTCCGAAAACGTGCGGAAAAAATGAAGGCAACCAGATCATTCCTATCTTCCAGTTGTCGGTGGTGATGTTGTCTTCCATCCATAAGGAGATTGTTGGTTCGAGGAAAGCGAGAGCGACGTTGGCCATCATAAGAGCACCGGCGCAAACGGCTATGTAAGGATCCATAAAGAGTCGCCAGATGGGCACCGATGGGGGTTTGTTGTTTTCTTTGAATGAATCTCTTACCGGTTTCATGACCAACAGGAGCATAAATCCGTCGAGCAGGGATACGAAGGCCAGGATCAGAAAAGGCATCTCTTTCCCTGCGAACTGATATAGGGCTCCTCCGAACGGCGGTGCCACCAATGAACCGAAACTGATGAAGGCCAGCGCGATGCCTAGCGCCTTGGAACGCTCTGACTCTTCGGTGAATCGGTCGGCTATCATTGCTAAACCGGAAGTGTCTGCGAACGCCGATCCCACCCCCTGTAGACTTCGTGCGAAGAAGAGGAGGCCGTAGCTGCGGCCACATGCGAATGTTGCTGTTGAAAGGAACATGATGCATAATCCTATCATCATGGGGATGTCGTAGCCGATGCGGTCGATCAGGCCCCCCGAGAATGGGTTTACCATAAGCTGTACGATTGCCTTGGACGCGAAGAGGATCCCTGTGGCCTGATCTTGCCCATGATGTTGGTGTTTGTAGGGTACTCCCGGGGCGATCGTCGAGTTTCCCGCCATCGGCACAGGCTCATCTGTATATGCCCCGATGTAACGTAAGTAATCGGGTATTATGGGCACTATCACCATGTATAACATATTGTCAAGCAGCAGCGCGATCGATACAATTACCAAAATAAGTTTTCGTTGTGTTCGAGGCTCCTCCACCTTGGTCTTCAGTAGTTCCTTCACCTCCGACAGTTCCATGTTTATAATGGGAATTGTCCTGGACATCTTGGATGTTCTTTTCTCGTTTTTACCGGATGATTTTTCGATAATAGATCACGAACTAGATCGGAGCGATGGGTGTGGGGTAGCGCAGTGCCATCCCGTTAACCTGCACAGAAAAATCAGTCGTCAATTTCTGTTGTCGTGTGGGGAGGCACTGCGCGGGTCCCCCCCCACACCCGAACACAAAAACTACTCTACAAGTTGCTATTTTCCCCGCACACCCATGATTTTTTCACCTTAAAATAATCGAAACCCAATTTATCAAGTATATTCCACACCAAACTAATTAAAAGCATAATCGAAGTATTAGAAACTTCATCTGCAGATGAATTTTGTGATGCCAAGGTAATATCTATGTAAATTTTTGAAGAGGTGCAAGAAAATATGGATTTAATAATATTCCTTAAGGAATTGTTAAAGAACCATCTGCCCTACATGCGCACTTCCAAACTCCAAACTATTTATACATGGAACTGCCCCTTAATCAATACAAAATGGAATATTTAAAAATGATAACCGACATGTAAGTTTATTATTTATTATTTATTAAAATAATCGTTGGACAATTCTTAGGTTTCTCGTCTGTCACCAATTGGGATTTACAAAACTGCCTACAAAAGCTCTTGGCTTAAGTGGAAAATAATTATAGTTTAGCGTAGATCAGAACTGACTGAGCACAGAAAATCATTTTGAAGTTATTGAATAGCTATAGGTTTGTATAGGAAGAGGTTAATATTGACTAGTTTACTAGTTGATGAAAACCAATCTACATAGCAATTTTATATTTTGAACCAACAAAATTACGTGATGAAATGGAAGAATTGGGTCATCAAAAGTACCATATAGGTTGAAAACAAATTTTGGATCTTTGACATACTACACCTCGTGTATGGTTCTAAATCAAAACACACAATTTGTTTCAAAAGTTTCATTAGTCTTAGATACTTCTCACTTTTAGGAAGTTCCTACCGAGTTATAGTAGAAAAATATTGTCCAATTTTGTTCTCGTCAAAATATCGATTTGAAGATATCTTTAGTAATAGGGTGGTGTTACATACCTGTATCAGGTAGTGCACTTCCAATACGACTAACGAAGAACCCGCGGATGTTGGTGGCAACTCGCGATTCCCCGAGAAGGCTAAACGTGCCTCCTCCTGGGACGTGGTGTTCGCGGTTATTCTCCACGGTGCCGCTGTCCAGTTGCACTACGATGGTCACTACCGTATACCTCGCTGGTCGGGCTTCAGCGTCCCGGTGACATATTATGACGCACCGCGGTTGAAAGCAGCTACGAGGGGGCGTGAAAGAGTCGGCGTCGAGACGGCGCGATATCCATCAAGACGTCATTGGACGACGCCAAGCGTAGCCACCCCGCGATCTAGAACGCGCCTCCCCTAGTCTATAATTTATGCAACTGTTATTAGCACGACCTGAAAATATATATGTACGCATGTGAAGATATGCCTGAGGGTACTTAGGGAAAGGAATGATGTGTAATAAATCGATATTCAATTGTAGAACGTTTACTGTATTCATAGATTTTTTTGTACAAATCGTTAGCTACAAATGGCTAGAGTATTCAGTTTTTTTGAAAAATGGTATTTTACATACATACCTATTTATGGTTGTAGCGTGACTAGGTTTATAAACATGATCGAGGGATTCGACTTTCTGGAATTAGGTGATTATTAAAACGTCTAACCAAAGAATGTGCCTATTTCTTTTATCCTGGATGTCGTTAAGGAATTCTTAATTATAAATCGCAAATCCTTTGATGTTTTAAGAGTGTCTAAATGTCACTATTCGGCCGTAGGTATGTTCTACCGAGCGGCATGGTTTAGAGATTTAGACCATTGCTTAGCATTCGGGAGGTACGCCGGTTCGATTCCGGGTCCGTCTGCCTTGATCCAAGTTTTTCTGTGATTTCCTTGGATCACTTAGGCAAATGCTGAGACAGTAATATTCCACAGATAATCTTTCATTCACTTGTCCTCATTTCGTCCGTTTTATCTTTCTCACCCGAACTACCACTTACCCATTCTCACGATTCCTGAAAGGAGGCTGAAGAGGGCCTTCCGCACCTACCTTCCGGCATAGTCCGGAGGGACTGCCCGCCCACCAGCATTACTGGCTGGTGGGACTGAAATACACAAAGTTTAGTATAGACAAGATCTGGTAGCAACTGTTGCTAAACTTCCATCGCCGAAATCACCAGAATCAATTAGGTTACAGAATGGAGAAACCTTAATTCACATATGTAAAGTTTTATCCAGCTTTGACTTATGTTAAACTGGGATGAGAGAGGACCCCCTTACTGGCTTATATGAAATGCTGCATATCTCATGTACTTACGTTACTTAGGTTGAAAAAAGGACTCCCTTATTGGATTCTATCAGTGGTTAACTAGTGGAAGAAGCGAAGTCTTCCAAAATCATCCAGCCATCCGTACGACTGGATAGTATCGGATTCCCGAGGAAGGAGTCGTCAGACCTACCGACCAAAACTCTCTACTTCGGACCACTCTAGAACCATGTTAGGTCGTCAGCCAATAGGACAGGTTTCCTTGATTGACTTGTGTGAAGTGCTAAATGTAGAGTGTACACCATAGGTTTAGATCAGGTAGAGAGCGAAGTTCCTGATTGGCACACGGAGGTCTGTGTACCAAAGATTTAGGTTAGGTTATGTTGGGAAAGGTTTCCCTAACTTAGGCTAGGTTATGGTATAGATTAAAAACTAAGTGTAATCCATCATCTACAAAGGCTCGCATCCATCCAAATTTTGACATGTTTAAGTAGTTCATTTGATACTATTTTGAGGTTTACTTTTTTTTTGTATACTAGTGATTGTTGAAGCACTTCATTTTTGAAAGTCTGTACTATGTAATACAATATATAATAAGTTACATACATAGATAATAAATCTTTTAAAAAACCAAAACCTTACTGTTTTTAAATATATTGATCTTCCCTTTTAAATTCCTGCCGACCTTTGCAATAAGAAAAAGTTGAAAATAAATATTTAAGTGTGTAATAGGTTAGTAAGTCCAATAGCTAATTATTATCTATAATTATGGTTACCTGTTATTTTACTTTTCTGGTAGGCATTCTATATCCTAATATACAATATGTTACTTTAGTATTTAGTTTTATGTAAAAGATAATGCGGTGCACCCGGTAATTACCTGCAGATAGCAGACATTTGTTATTTGGTTCCAAGACTCACTCCAACTTTTGTACTATTTTTAATGTTTCTGTGTGAGTGTTAATAAAATACTCTCTTTGTCTATTTAATGACGTAGTTATTATTTTTATGTAATTATTTGAACGTACTTAGGTAGGTATTTTGTTTTCTAAAAAATAGCGTACATAGATTTGTTTCTTTGATGTTTGCTTTGTAGGTGTATAATAGTGTAAAAAAAGTAATGTCGGTTAAAACTTAAATTAAAAAAAAGTGAGATAAAACTAACGAATACAAATATTATGTGATAAAACCTAACAGCAATAAATACTTACAATATACAGATAATATACAGTAAATATAAAAACTTATACAGTTTGTATTTGTTCTAGCCTAACAGCAATAAATACTTAGGCTAGAACAAATACAAACTGTATAAGTTTTTATATTTACTGTATATCTCCTTCTAATAGGTACCTGTTTGTTATAATTTTTCACAAACTTTAATACAGAACAGATACATTAATAAAATAAAAAAGTTCATAATGCAAATACATATGTATAACATAATAATTATGTCTTCTACTAAAAAATTATGTTTATTGTGCAAACAAAGAGATATACCTTAAAAAAATATAATGTTGAAATTTCAAGTGAATTTATATCTATACAAAAAACAAAGTGTTTTATTATCTATAAAGATTAAAATTTAATTCACTTCTATTGCTTATAAAATTGTAAGACATGCAAAATTTGCAATGTATAATAGGTATCAGTATACCTACGTGTTTAAAATTATTTCAGGGAAAATGAGCAGACCTATACCTACTTCCCTATTTGACCTTATCAAGTCCAGACTCAATATGCTTCGACAAAGGGTTAAGATCTATAAGGAATGTTGTAAATCAGTCGATACGGATCAGTTCACAATTTTACTTTTTGTATGCCAAAGGTCGGCGACTAGAAGGTGAAAGGCTATAGTAGAAGGGATAAATATCAAATATTCATGAAAAACGACAGCAGCTGTATCGACCGGCGTTTCTGCACCCTTCACCGTCGCACCCTTGACTTGTACCGTGTACCACACGTGCATTTTCTACCTACCTTAAATAGCCTAAACACCCTTTTACTTTCACTAACCTTGTATAGACTAGGTACTCAAGGTTGAATTAAAAATTACTTTTTGTTTACTCAAAATTATTCGACTACAGATACATTCGAATAAAAATATATGAGACTTTTTATCAGTAATTCTTAAGACTAAAATAAATAAATCCCTAAGTTAAGTTATAGTTATTAGTTATCTTTACTTGTCACCTCAAGTACACAAAACATTAGTGTTGTATAATAATATAAGTAAATCAAATAGGTTCAAATACCTCTCAAAAGTACTTAAAACGTTTTTTAATCCATGGTCCTTCGAGCCGGATATTTTTTGTAGTTACAGCCACTGCAACTACTAAAGCCCACGTGAGAAGATAGTAAACTAAAGCACATTGCTGTCAATAGTTTTGGCATTATCAATTTAATTACCAAATTGTTACCATAGGAACAAATTCTCTATCTATAACGATAGACAGAATGCTCAGTCTCTTGAGTTTCATTATGAATATTTAACGCTATACCTATTTCCTTTTTATTTCGTTCATGAGGCCAGTAACCACTTATCTAAGTAGGTACCAACTGTAGATACACGAAATTCCTGTTTGAAAGTAATCGTAGCATATTTGTTGCGGTTTCGTCACATTAATTCTCGATAACCGTAGTCCTTCATCGATAATAAGATGAGCAAATTGTGTTATTGACTCAATAACGTTGCAAAACACCAATTCTAATTATTCGCATGGCTAGGGGCACGGTATTTTCTTCAAGTTTTATGACACAAGATGATCCTTTTGGTTGTATCTAGACACAGAAATCGGTCATGCTAACTAGGTTGCAAATATAATTTTTTATCGACATGCAGCGTAATGTACAGCCAGTGAATAAATTATGAAAATTGGGTCACCTAGGTCTAAGAAGAGTTTTTCTAATTTCGTTAAATATTCAGGTTTTTATACATATGTATATCTTTTCTTGAAAAATGATTACGTCTCAGTACTGTGCTGAGACGTAATTTATATGTGGGGTTATTACAAAAAAATTATTTATCTTCAACTATCGTATAAGAATGATAAGAACGATGTTAATAATAATTAAAAGAAATTGTATTTCGAACAGTGTATTCTACTACTTACCTACCTACGATAAAAAAGTTAATCTTTTGTTAGTTGGAGGCTTCTAATCAAATTACTAATTTAATTTTTAACGAGATTTTTACCTCTAATTGGCAATTTATACGACGGCTTGGAGCAAATACAGCCTCTTGTGTTTTAATTGATTTAATAAACTACCGACTTACAGTGATTCAAAGAATTAAAATGTAGTTTATAATTTATTCTACCCCTGATAACAAGTATTTTACAAGAGAATAACTTCATATAATTGCTATAATTTATATATAAACTAACTAAATCATACTTTCCTAAGTAAAATGCTACCTATAGGTATCTACAACTCATTTCAAACGGTTAGAGATATGCCTGTTACTTTTACCCAAATGCGCCGTATCAAATTCCAAATTCAATCATATTTTATCTTTTTCAAATCATCATCATAAGGGTGGTTGAACACGCACTTACACTCTAAAGCAACCCATAATCCTCAACTATTTGCTCCAACTATTTCTGTCTTGCTAACGCCTAGTGTGTGCATTCTTTCTATTCGCACAGTATTCTTCAAAGTCACACCTCTAACCGTTTGAAATGAGCTGTACTAGACAATCCTCACTCTGTTTTAAAATTTGGAGTATTTGTAATTTTTTTATTTAGACCTACAGACGCTTTACTTTGAACAATTTCAAAAATTTAAAATAATGATAAGGAATCAGTAGGTAACAGTTTACAACAATCGTTATTAATTCGTTGCTACCAAGAAGATTACACCGTTTAGTCAAGTGTTTGATTTGAAATAACTGATAAAGATGACATGATGATGATTTAACGATTCAAAAATTCAGCTCCAAACAAAATTCCAAAAGTACTTCGCGAGAATTGAAGCGTCCCTTTTATTTAGATAATGACAATTAGGAATAGATAATGCGGTGTTTCCTTCCGGGCTTTTTGACCATGGTCCCTGGCCAAAAAGCTTAGAAGAAAACACCGCATCGATATACGCCGGCCGTGAAAGCCTAAGAAC
>NW_020438942.1:536088-576098 GCF_000699045.2 Agrilus planipennis
ATAGTATGTAATACTCCTATACAGACAGTAGGTATGGAAAGAATGCTCTGCTATTACGGTGCTGACTATATTTATTTGAAGATGACACCTTGCGCATGCTTGAGAAATCTTTAAAATAACAGCAACGACCGTGTTCGTTACTGAGATTTTCTACTTAATGCGAAGTGTTCGCGTATATACAAAATTAATAAATATTATTAATATTAATGCTATAACGTATAATGTATTCATTTTGATCTTGCGTATCCATAAAAAAAATTGGCAGTTATAGGGACTGCCGATAGAAGTGAAAACTTAGAACTTTTAGTATTAAAATTTGAAATTTCACAATGTTTGAATAAAAATTATCAACATCAATCTGGTTTTCACATCTATTGACACTCCGAGCAACAATTATATGCATGTTTATATGGTTTTTTATTATTCAAATATTTACATAAATTTCAATATACTTGATTTTTAACATTGTTTGCATCATTGTCATCATTAATTTCAACAATTCTTAGACTTTTTGTACTTTCAATTATTTCATTGTGTTCTAAAAAAATACAATAGGCTTATGGTAACTAAAGTAAGAAATGAAAACGTTTGATTGAAATTTATCAAAGTATCGAGTAAAAACCGCATCGATCGTCGTAGCTGTATAGCTACAGATATACTCAGGCGCGTGCGCCAGTCGTGAGCATGTCGGTGACGCGAACCCATAACATTTTCCCCTGCCAAAAATTGCCCAACGTCGTTAAAGAAGTTTTCACTTCAAAAAAAGGTGTTTTGCCCCGCCTTGCCCTATGTTGCTGGTAAAATGGGATACCCCCTGAGGTAAGATGGGGTGATGAGAAAGATGATTATTTGAGCTGGCAGAACTCGCAGACATGGGTGGGTTCGTCATCATCATCATCATCATCATCTATTCCTGCGCAGCTATTGTAATCCCATCTTCCACATAGTAAGCATAATATCCACCCTTCAATGGAAACGGAATATGCTTCCTCACAATACATACATAGTGTGTCCTTCTTTTCTTCACTTTCATCTCCAGATGATGAGACTCTTCGTCGTTTTGCTGTTTCCGCTGATCGCCAATACTTTGAGTTTCTATTTTGAGCTTTTGTAGTAGTTTTCTTCTGTTTTTTTGATTTCATTAATGTCGTAACAAAGATTACTGTATTAAAGAAATATATTTATTATCGTCGATGGAAAATTACTCGTTCGCCATGTTAATAAATATTATTTGTTCATTATTTTAAATGATTGACATGATTCAGGTTATCAATGTTGTTTTTTTGTAAGCGTCACTGAAAACAATACATAGATTGCAGATTACATCTCTTCACTCAACGCGCTTTCAAACAAGATCACAAACACTGATTAGTTATAAACCATCATTATCGTCAGTAAGATCTTTAGTCCGAAAACTGGTTGGACACGCACTTCCACTTCTTCTTCTTCTTGAGTCAAATTTCTTGAAATTTCGACCAACTTACATCCATGCTACTATTACGAACAGTAACCTACTCTAGGTCTACCACTACCCCCCTTAAGTCTCGTATCTGTCTCCAGCTAGCTCTTCATAACTGAAAAGGTGACCTATCAACCTATTTCGCCTACTCATTATTTATTTCCATAACTGTTCCACTCTTTACAATACCCTCTAATTTATTTTATTCACGGTATCTTCAACATCCTCGTATAACACTACACCTCAAATGCTTCTAAGATGAACCTCGAATCCTCAGATCACTCACTACATACCATTCAAACCAGTAAAACACAGGCGTTTACTAACCCATTAGATGACAAGATGTCTACTGGTTGTCTGACTATGAGTACAGGTACCTACGATCGATCATCCTCTTCTAATACGCCCTCTCCCAGTAGCCCCTTTAACCGCGCGGTGTCCGAAAGCGATAGAACGACTGAATACATAATCTTGTAACTAGTTTCTTAATAGCATTTATTTTATATTTCCTATAACATTGTTTTTAAACTGAAAATACTACTAACCTTCTTCCTAATAATAAAATTTTCAAAACCCGTAACCGAAGAAGGTTGGTACTACCCTGAATATCCTCTAACTAGACCCTTTTCTCAATATCTCTACAATATGTGATTAATATTCTTAATTTTTCTATAAAAATCTCATTCAAATATTGCATCTCCTGTTTGATACGAAACTGTAAAGAGCAGCATAAAAAGAGCAAAATTTTTTTGTAATGCCCATTATCAAATCACCTCCGGGGATCTGTGAAAATTATACAGCTCTAGACTATGTTGATAACGTTGCTTCTGTAATCGGAAATCCAAATGAACCCCACGACTCTACTGTCTAAAACAGGACTCCAATAATTTGATCGCCATTTACGAACTTTCAAAGGGTAAAATAAATTGGAAGGAAGCACACTGACTTGTGTACCCGTATCTCATTATGCACATGATTTTCAACTAAAATATTTTGAGACGATCTGTTACAACTACACACAAGCCTAATGAAGTATTTAGTGTTGGCCTGTTAGGTTTTGAATCGAATATGTCCGTGGAGAAACGTAATGAGTACAGTGACTTATTGGGTTATTATTGTGCAATTCCACTTGCAGATATAACGATCAATCAAAATGAGATGACAGTATTTTTAATGTTTAGTAAATCATTACTTGAAAATAGCCAGGAATTGGAAACAAAATGCTCGTGTATTCTTAGTGTGTTTATTTAATCTGCAATCTTACAGTTATTTAAACAGATTTAATTGTGAAAGGGATTAGCTACTTCTTTCATATCTGATGTCTACTTAAAGTTCTAATAATTAAAAGATAACAATGATGAAGGAAAACTAAATAGGCTTCGAAAAAAATTTAGGTCCAGTCAAACCAACTGTTCAAAATGGTCAAAAACTTCCTGCACTTGGTTTTGTGCGGTGCAGCTTTAACTGCAGTTGTCGACAGTCGTGGAGGTTGGTATGATTTAATTGTCAAATCCATAGAAGAAAATGTTTCTTTAAAGACAAGGTTACCAAAAAGGCAATTCTAATCGATTTTCCCTTTGATACCAAAGTTTTTGTTTTTAGTTTCACGGCACAGTCATATTATTTGTTAATTATTAAATTTTGTTTTCAATGTGGTTCATAAATATTCTTTCACCTTCCTATGCATTTCTTTGCTTCTGAATTTATCCTAGCGTTTGGTAGTCCGCTGATGTAAAAAAGAAACAGTTTCTGATTAATTAATTACGTCTATGTTATAAATTAATTTACTTTTGTTTCTTTCTCATTAGTTGTTGGCTGCTATTACGAAAGTTGGGCAATAAAGAGGGCAGGTATTGGAAGCTTCGGAACAAATGATATAGATCCTTCCTTATGTACTCATGTCTACTACAGTTTCATTGGATTGAACAACGTTACTCAAGATATCGAAATTTTAAATCCTGATGTTGACGTGAATCGAGGTATGTCTACTGTTTTGTAATTACTTTACTACATTCAGAACATTTTACATAATGCATTCAGTATAAGTAGTAATTTTAATTGCAAGGAAGGTAATAACAGATGTACGCAGAAATTCCTCCTGCAACTTCAAACAAACAGACAATTTTAATTTAATGAAAATTGGGTTGGACAAGCATTCTAAAAGCCTTCATTTGTTAACTAGGAGGATTCCGAAATTTTACGAATCTTAAAGCTCAGTACCCTGGAGTAAAATTTTTAGTTGCTATGGGCGGAAGGAATCAAGATTCTAATGCCTACTCCGCAGTAGCTGCGAATGCCTCAAAACGAGCAACATTTATCCAACAGGCTACAACTTTTATAGACGATTATGATTTTGATGGTTTCAATATCGACTGGGAGTATCCTGCTCGAACGCGTTCTACTTCTAGTGGGGCAGAGAAGATATGGATTGCTATTAATTTTATTGCCAATTCTTACACATAGGAGTTCAACAGCTATCGAGACATTAATCTCTATCAAGTGTAAAGAAAAAATTTTTCGAAATGTTTCATAGCCATTGAGATATATATATAAATCAGTTTAACCGATTTGCTAAGTTAATAAGCGCCTTTTGTCGTTGTTGTTGCTGTCACCTCCTGTAGCTTACCTAATGGTCACAGCATTGGAGCGTAAAGTCAAAAGTTCCGGGTTCGATTCCCGATGAGGGTCTGACATCAGCAACAATTTTTTGTAATTAACCGAAAAAGTAGATGCCTAAAAGTGACCCTTTTAATAATAAATTATGATGTAGGTACCTCCAAAAGTGCATGATATTAATTTGTTTTTTTAATTTTTAAGTATAATTTCTAACATGGCAATAACTGAATTGCATTAAAACACAAAGTTAATAGATGAGAGGTGGTGGCCAAAAGGTTTCATTAATGACCCTTCGAATAATCAAATAATGTTTAAAAACAATAAACCACCTGTTACATAGCAAATTAATAACAGACTGATTTTTATTTAGGATAATTTGATTACGCTGTTGCAAGAAATAAAGGCGGCTTTCGAACCATTGGGACTTTTAATTACAGTAGCAGTACAACCATCACCTTCTTACATAGACGACGCTTACGACGTCCCGGCACTTTCAAAGTATGTTGTTGTACCTATTTACGTACAATTGTTATAGTGGCATAAAAATTGTTGTGAAATGACTAAGATTCTGCATGAATCAATTATTCAATGGTTTATGACATTTTTAGAACAGAAAAATAATTTATATACCTACGAAAAGAGGTTCAGATATTCGCGGAATGAAAGTGTTGAAAAACTAAAACACAAAGTTATTCTTCAGACTAGAACTTCTCTAAACCAACAAATTTTTTTTTTGTTTTTGCCCTCAAAACGGGCCGAAACAGCTTTTTTGACTTCATTGTCATTAGAAAATTTTCGCCCCTAAGCTCCCTTTTCAAATCTGGAAATAAATAAAAACTAGTGGGAGCCAAGTCTGGATTTCAAGATGGTTAAACTAGAGAATAGAATCCTTGTTTGTGTAGAGAAACCATCGCAACACTGTATTTGTGCATTGGCGAATTATCCTGCAGGAGCAGCACATATTTCGACAATTTTCCTATTCTTTTTTCCTAAATGAAAGCCTTCGATTTTTCCAGTATTGGAGCATAGTAATTTCCAGTAATTGTGGTAGCATTTTCTTTGTAATTTACTAGCAAAAGTCCTTCACAGTCTACAAAAACTGTAGCTCTTCCCACTTCCCAGCCGATTCTGCCACCTTGAGCTTCATAGGGGTGGTATCCCCTTTTTGTACCATTGCATCGGTTCCTATGGGAACCCAGGTTTAGCTTGCATTTCGCTCATTATAAACTGAACTGACTTTCCTTGCTTTGCCAGCAACTTTATCACAGCGTGGTGTTCAATTTTCTCAATCGTTGCGCTTCTTTTCAGAATTGACCTGTTTGAAGGGTGACAACTCTTAAACGAATAACGTCATAGACTTTAAATTTTACTTATATACCAACGACGAATTCCTAATTGGCGAAATGTACAGTGAAAATTTTTAGCTCCTCCCTTTCCCCTTCCTGCCGCGAACTTATGGACTTCACCTCGCATATCGGTGATGGAAATATGATCTCACGAATCTTTGATAGCGCTATCATACGGGATGTACTCAAAGCTCGGAAAACATGCATTATATCATTTTAAATTGAACTTGTGTTAGTCACTTCTTATCAATTCTTTATTAATCCAGTATGAATTTGAGTAATGGTCATTATCTAAATTAATGATTGCTCAAGTTTGATTTAATATCGGAAATTCGTATGACAGCAAATATGCAAATGCAAAAGGTTATATACTATCATTTCATTTGCAGTGCAGTCGATCTGATCAATTTCATGTCTTACGACTTACATGGATCTTGGGATGGCTCCACTGGAGTAAATGCACCCCTCCACGATCCTGTTGGAAGTATCAGCGTAGTAAGTAAAATCATTCGACATTAAATGTTAATACAAATTTTGTCTTCAAATGACTAAGTCAAAGACAATCGGCGGAAAACTAGAGCAGTGGTTATTGACAACTAAACTCTCTTAAAATGAAATTGTCCTTGCAGGAACTTCTCGTGAACAGTTGGCTTAATGCTGGCGTTGATCCTGATAAACTGATCGTGGGAATTCCTTTTTATGGAAAGTTGTACACCTTGAGTAATTCATCTGATAATTCGATTGGAGCGCCTATCTCCGGCCCAGGTATTCCTGGCCCATATCTTCAAGATCCAAGCAATTTAGCTTATTACGAGGTTAACTATTTTTATATAATTAACGCAAGACTTTTTCTAACTAATTCAATCAATAACAGATCCTAGAAAAGATCCAGCAAGGATGGGCTGAAGCATATGATCAGAATTACGAATCCCCTTTTGCATGTTCAGGGAACCAATGGGTTGGTTACGACAACGTGAGATCTATTTCAGCTAAGGTAACGGAAAATAAATATAGGTACTTTTAGAAATCCTGTATAAGGTGATCAGTTACCTTATTAGAAAGTTTTTGTACGATAAAGGCTGAATGACGGAAATGTCTAATCTTTAATCCTACGTCTCTGATCCCTTTTTTAGGTAAATTTCGTCTGTTCGAAAGGTCTTGGAGGAGTAATGAACTGGGCTATTAATGAAGACGATTTTGGTGGTAATTTTGGACCAAAGTATCCTCTTCTTAGAGCAACGAACGCAGTAAAAATTTGTGGAAATTAAAAAGTCTAAGTTAACACAACATAAGATCAATATTTCAAATTAAATCCTGTCTCACCCTGGTCTACTTTTACCACAATTACTAATAAGTTTGATAATGTATTAATTGTTAAATAAAAAACTTTTAATTACATAAATTTTTACTATTCCCGTTCCATTCCCAATGCAGAATGATAAAATGCTAAGATCCCACTCTTTCCTATCCTGAGCTAATCTTCGCAATTCCCTAAAACTAGAACAATCCATATCCTTAACTATTTGCGAACAGTAATCTATTCTGGTTCNGTTGCTATGGGCGGAAGGAATCAAGATTCTAATGCCTACTCCGCAGTAGCTGCGAATGCCTCAAAACGAGCAACATTTATCCAACAGGCTACAACTTTTATGGACGATAATGATTTTGATGGTTTCAATATCGATATTTCAAATTAAATCCTGTCTCACCCTGGTCTACTTTTACCACAATTACTAATAAGTTTGATAATGTATTAATTGTTAAATAAAAAACTGTTAATTACATAAATTTTTACTATTCCCGTTCCATTCCCAATGCAGAATGATAAAATGCTAAGATCCCACTCTTTCCTATCCTGAGCTAATCTTCGCAATTCCCTAAAACTAGAACAATCCATATCCTTAACTATTTGCGAACAGTAATCTATTCTAGTTCTATTTCTACCCCTCCTAATCTGTCTCTAATATGTCTTCGACTAGACCTTCATGCCTGAAATTTAAAAGTAACTGTGAAACGAGTGTGAGTGTTTCGTCACTTGACGATTGCCATAATACGTTGTTTTCTGTTTGATATTTTCACATTTTACTTGTTTTTGTATTTTTTGGTAATAGTAATAACTGTGAAAATCGAATGGTCCAGATAACTACTAATAGTTGCACGTGCAATTGACCTGTCTGTGTACCAGCTGCTGCGAAGGTCATGATAAGGTATGAGTGTTTCGTCACTTGGTTTAGACCATTGAAAATGGGGAACTTAACTACTTGTGTAAAAGTTTGGTACTAGATCGACACGCTCAGTGGCGTAACTAATACCAAGAGTTAATTAATTAATTAATTTAGATTTGCTCAAATTCCACAAATACTGTCTGCCAGCAGTACAACCATCACCTTCTTACATAGACGACGCTTACGACGTCCCGGCACTTTCAAAGTATGTTGTTGTACCTATTTACGTACAATTGTTATAGTGGCATAAAAATTGTTGTGAAATGACTAAGATTCTGCATGAATCAATTATTCAATGGTTTATGACATTTTTAGAACAGAAAAATAATTTATATACCTACGAAAAGAGGTTCAGATATTCGCGGAATGAAAGTGTTGAAAAACTAAAACACAAAGTTATTCTTCAGACTAGAACTTCTCGAAACCAACAATTTTTTTTTTGTTTTTGCCCTCAAAACGGGCCGTAACAGCTTTTTTGACTTCATTGTCATTAGAAAATTTTCGCCCCCTAAGCTCCCTTTTCAAATTTGGAAATAAATAAAAACTAGTGGGAGCCAAGTCTGGATTTCAAGATGGTTAAACTAGAGAATAGAATCCTTGTTTGTGTAGAGAAGTCATCGCAACACTGTATTTGTGCATTGGCGAATTATCCTGCAGGAGCAGCACATATTTCGACAATTTTCCTATTCTTTTTACCCAAATGGCATCCTTTAACTTTACCAGTATTGCAGCATAGTAGTTTCCAGTGATTGTGGTAACATTTTCTTTGTAATTTACTTGTAAAAGTCCTTCACAGTCTACAAAAACTGTAGCTCTTCCCACTTCCCAGCCGATTCTGCCATCTTGAGCTTCATAGGGGTGCCATTGTATCGATTCCTATGGGAACTCAGGTTTAACTTTCATTTCGCTCATTATAAACTGAGCTGACTATCCCTTGCTTTGCCAGCAACTTTATCACAGCGTGGTGTTCAATTGACTTGTTTGAAGGGTGACAACTCTTAAACGAATAACGTCATAGACTTAAACTTTTACTTATATACCAACGACGAATTCCTAATTGGCGAAATGTACAGTGAAAAATTTTAGCTTCTCCCTTTCCCTTTCCTGCCGCGAACTTATGGACCTCACCTCGCATATCGGTGATGGAAACTTGATTTCACAATTCTTTGATAGGGCTATCTCTCGGGATGTACTCAAAGCTCGGAAAACATGCATTATATCATTTTAAATTGAACTCGTATTAGTCACTTCTTATCAATTCTTCATTTTGATGTACCTAGTTGCATTAATTAATCCAGTATGAATTTGAGTAATGGCCATTATCTAAATTAATGATTCCTCAAGTTTGATAAAATATCGGAAATTCGTATGACAGCAAATATGCAAATGCAAAAGGTTATATACTATCATTTCATTTGCAGTGCAGTCGATCTGATCAATTTCATGTCTTACGACTTACATGGATCTTGGGATGGCTCCACTGGAGTAAATGCACCCCTCCACGANATATATCTTTTTTGTGATTATAGATGTAAGCAGTTTATATATTGTTGGTAAGCAGGTGATTGGCCGGTATTTAGCCGGGTTTGTGGTTTCATTATCTTTGGGTTTAAGATAAGTTATGCCACGTGCCAAAAAAAGTGGGGTCATTTGTGGATCCCTCATGTATGAGTTGAAAATATTAGTAAGATGTATGTGTGTAACTGTAAAAGTTTTAATCCAAAAATTGTGTAATTTATCACATCCTGGTGTTTTCCAATTGTGAGTTTTTCGGATTGCTTCTTTGACATCATCTAGCGTAATGTCTATTTCAGGCATTGGAATTACACTTCTAACTCGCTCTTCTTCCTCGCAAATCCAATTTGCGTTCTTGTTATGCTCTATAGGTTTTGACCATATATTTGACCAAAAATCAGTAATAGCTTCAATTCTTGGGGCATCATTGATTACAACCTGTTGACATTCAAGAGATCTGTAAAAAAGCTTTTCATTTGTATTAAACATCCTGTTATCAGTTTTCCTTTGATTAGATTTTCGATATCGTCTTAGTCTCTTAGCTTTTGCCTTTTTGTTTCATTGTGTCTATTTCTTCTTTAACTTCATCAGTACTTTTGTTGATTGGGTTTAATTGTCTACGTTTCTTTTCACTTAAGTTTCCCAATATATATTGTGTTGCTTGAGCTATTTTCTTTCTTAATGTATTAATTTGATTTTCTAACCGAATTTCTCATTTTTTCTGGCAGTCGATTGTAAGCCTTAGGACCTATGTAGATGAATGATTTTTTCCCTGTTGTAATACTGTGAGGTCATTTCTATGTCTACGACGAGTGTGTGTGATATTGTCATTGGTTTGCTTAGTGTAATGCTGGGTAGTATAGCTGCATAAACGTAGTAATTCAAGATTTTCGATTTTAGTTTCTTTATAGAGCTGGATTGTACTACAGAGGTGATCTTTTCTATATCCAGTTTTAATTACAACGTGAGATCTGTTTTAGCTAAGGTAAAGGCAAAAATAGTTTTAACAATCCTTGTGCCAAATTTTTAATCACATCCCCTACTGTTTCCCTTATTAGGTAAGATTCGCATGTTTGCAAGGTCTTGGAGGCGTTATGAACTGGGCAATTGACGAAGACGACTTTGGTGGTAATTTTGGACGAAAGTATCCCCTTCTTAAAGCTATGAATGTGATGAAAAGATGTAGAAAGTAGAAAACTAAAAATTTACTTATAACGCAGATTTACCACGTCCCTGATGAAAACTTTCAACTTTTTGGAGTTGCTGTTCAACATGTATTTTTATCTAATCTGCTAAATAAATAAATCTTAGTTACATATAGTTTTGCTATTCCCGTTGCTTTCTAGACGTAGAATGTCATTTAGTTGAAGCAAAAAGGTAGTAAAAACATTGGCTGACCACACGAACGAAAATTGCAAACTAAACAAATGTTTATACATAAATATATTTGGAATATAAAGATAGGAAACGAAAAATTAGAAGAAGTGACTAATTCTATATCAGGAAGTCAGATAAGTCAGGACGGAAGGAGTAGTAGGGATATAAAGCAGACGATAGCGTAGGGTCGGATCGCTTTCAATAAAAAGTCACTTCAGTGCTCGCGAACGATTAATTTAAAAATTCGAAACGGATTGTTAAAGGCGTATGTTTGGAGCGCGGCGCTGTAGGGGTACGAAACATAGACGGTGGGTGCGGCGGAAAATAAAAGTTTAGAAGCGTTCGAAATGTGGTGTTACATGCGAATGATGAGGATACCGTGGATAGAGAAGGTTAAAAATGAAGAGGTATTAGAAAGAATAGGAGAACACTTTCTCAGACATGAAGGTCCAGTTAGAGACATAGGGGATAGGTTGGCAAGATGGGATCGGCTGAAGAGGACCCTAGTTGGTCCTAGAACGGCCTGAGGTAGAGGGGTTTTAGTCGGTAGGTCCGAGGACTTCTTCCTTAGGAATCCGACTCTACCCAGTCGTACAGACGGTTGGGTGTTTTTTGAAGATTTCGCCTCTTCCACGAAAACATAAAAAAAAGATGAGGTACTTAAGTTTAAAGGTCAATAATATAAACAATTTCATAGTGAAACAATCATATTTATTTTTTAATTAACAAGTAATTATTATTATTATTGTTTTATTTGGTGTCATCAGGAACTTTTGGTAACACATTTAAGAGAAAAAACTTAACATAAAAAAAAGGTGTTTTGCCCCGTCTTGTCCCATGGTGCTGGTAAAATAGGGTACCCCTTGAGTTAGGATGGGGTGACGAGATTGATCACAGAGAAAGATGATTATTTGAGCTGGCAGAACTCGCAGATATGGGTGGCTTCGTCATCATCATCATCATCATCTATTCTTGTGCAGCTATTGTAAGTCCATCTTCCACATAATAGGCATAATATCCACCCTTCAATGAAAACGGAATATGCATCCTGACAATACATACATGGTGTGTCCTCCTCTTAATTTATTTTATTTTTTTATCGTCGATGGAAAATTACTTGTTTGTTAGGTTAATAAATATTATTTCTTCATTATTTTAAATGATTGACATGATTCAGGTTATCAATGTTGTTTTTTTGTAAGCGTCACTGAAAACAATACATCGATTGCAGATTACATCTCTTCACTCAACGTGCTTTCAATCAAGATCAGAAACACTGATTAGTTATAAACCATCATTACCATCAGTAAGACCTTTAGTCTGAATACTGGTTGGACACGCTCTTCTACTTCTTCCAGTCTTGAGTCAAATTTCCTAAAATTTCGACTAACTTTCATCCATGCTACTATTACGAACAGTAGCCTACTCTAGATCTACCACTACCCCACTTAAGTCCCGTTTCTGTCGCCAGCTAGCTCTTTATGACTGAGAAGGTGACCTATCAACCTATTTCGCCTATTGTTTATTTATTTCCATAACTGTTCACCCTTTATAATACCCTCTAATTTCTAACCTTTTTTATTCACGGTATCTTCAATATCCTCGTATAACAGTACATCTCAAATGATTCTAACATGAACCTCAAATCCGCGATACATACCATTCAAACCAGTAAAATACAGGCGTTTACGAACCCATCAGATGAGAAGATGTCTACTGATTGTCTGACTATGAGTTCGATCGATCATCCTCTTCTAATACGCCCTCTCTCAGCAGCCCATTTAACCGCGCGATGTACTAAAGCGATAGAACGACGCAATACATAACCTTGTAACTATTTTCCTAATGGCATTTAATTTGTATTTCTTACAACTATTTTTAAATCGAAAATACTACTAATCTTCTTCCTAATAAATACATTTTGTAAACCCGCAACCGAAGAAGGTTGGTACTACCATTTAGGATCCTCTAACTAGACCTTTTTTTCAATATCTGTACAATATGTGATTAACATTCTTAATTACTCCATAAAAATCTCATTCAAATATTGCTTCTCCTGTTTGATGGGAAACCGTCAAGAGTAGCATAAAAGAAGCAAATTTTTTTTGTAATGCCCATTATCAAGACACCTCCAGGGATCTGTGAAAGATATACGGCTCTAGACTATGTTAATAACGTTGCTTCTGTAATCGGAAATCCAAATGAACCCCACGACTCTACTGTCTAAAACAGGATTCCAATAATTTGATCGTCATTTACGAAGTTTCAAAGGGTAAAATAAATTGGAAGGAAGCACACTGACTTGTGTACCCGTATCTCATTATGCATATGGTTTTCAACTAAAATATTTTGAGACGAGCTGCTACAACTACCTACAACTTTTCTAAACCTTATTAAGTATTTATTGTTGGCTTGTTAGGCTTTAAATCGAATATGTCCGTGGAGAAACGTAATGAGTACAGTGACTTATTGGGTTATTGTACAATTCCACTTGCAGATATAACGATCAATCAAAATGAGATGACAGTATTTTTAATGTTTAGTAAATCATTACTTGAAAATAGCAAGGAAATGGAAACAATAGGCTCGTGTGTTCCTAGACTGTTTATTTAGTCTGCAATCTTACAATTATTTTTACACATTTAATTGTGAAAGGGATTAACCACTTCTTTCATATCTGATGTCTACTTAAAGTTCTAATAATTAAAAGATAACAATGATGAACGATAACTATATAAATAGGCTTCGAAAAAAACTTAGGTCCAGTCAAACCAACTGTTCAAAATGGTCAAAAACTTCCTGTTTTTGGTTTTGTGCGGTGCGACATTAACTGCAGTTGTCGAAAGCCGTGGCGGTGGGTAATATGATTTAATTGTCAAATCTAAACAAGAAAATATTTCTTTAAAGACAAACTTACCATAAAGGCAATTTCAATCGAATTTCTCTTTGATACCAAAGTTTTTGTTTTTAGTTTCAGGGCACAGTCATATTATTTGTCAATTTTTAAATTTCGTTTCCAATGTGGCTCATGAATATTATTTTCTTCTGAATTTATCCTTGCGTTTGGTAGTCCGCTGATGTAAAAAAGAAACAGTTTCTGATTAATTAATTACGTCTATGTTATAAATTAATTTACTTTTGTTTCTTTCTCATTAGTTGTTGGCTGCTATTACGAAAGTTGGGCAATAAAGAGGGCAGGTATTGGAAGCTTCGGAACAAATGATATAGATCCCTCCTTATGTACTCATATCTACTACAGTTTCATTGGATTGAACAACGTTACTCAAGATATCGAAATTTTAAATCCTGATGTTGACGTGAATCGAGGTATGTCTACTGTTTTGTAATTACTTAATATATTCAGAACATTTTACATAATGCATTTAGTATAGTAATAACAGATGTACGCAGAAATTCCTCCTCCAATTTCAAACAGACAATTTTAATTTAATGGAAATTGGGTTGGACAAGCATTCTAAAAGTCTTCTTTTGTTAACTAGGGGGATTCCGAAATTTTACGAATCTTAAAGCTCAGTACCCTGGAGTAAAATTTTTAGTTGCTATGGGCGGAAGGAATCAAGATTCTAATGCGGTTTCAATATCGACTGGGAGTTTCCTGCTCGAACGCGTTCTACTTCTAGTGGGGCAGAGAAGGTACGGATTGCTATTAATTTTATTGCCAATTCTTACACATAGGAGTTCAACAACTATTCTGAAGTACTGTATCCGTACCGAGACATTAATCTCTATCAAGTGTAAAGAAAAATTTTTTCAAAATGTTTCATAGACTTTGAGATATATATAAATCAGTTTAGACGATTTGCTAAGTTAATAAGCGCCTTTTGTCGTTGTTGTTGCTGTCACCTCCTGTAGCTTACCTAATGGTCACAGCATTGGAGCGTAAAGTCAAAAGTTCCGGGTTCGATTCCCGATGAGGGTCTGACATCAGCAACAATTTTTTGTAATTAACCGAAAAAGTAGATACCTAAAAGTGACCCCTTTAATAATAAATTAGGATGTACCTCCAAAGTGCATGATTTTAATTTGTTTTTTTAATTCGTAAGTATAATTTTTAACATGGCAATAACTGAATTGCATTAAAACACAAAGTTAATAGATGAGAGGTGGTGGCCAAAAGGTTTCATTAATGACCTTTCGAATAATCAAATAATGTTTAAAAACAATAAACCACCCATTACATCTTAACAAATTAATAACAGACTGATTTTTATTTATGATAATTTGATTACGCTGTTGCAAGAAATAAAAGGCGGCTTTCGAACCATTGGGACTTTTAATTACAGTAGTAGTACAACCATCACCTTCTTACATAGACGACGCTTACGACGTCCCGGCACTTTCAAAGTATGTTGTTGTACCTATTTACGTACAATTGTTATAGTGGCATAAAAATTGTTGTGAAATAACTAAGATTCCGTATGAATCAATTATTCAATGGTTTATGACATTTTTAGAACAGAAAAATAATTTATATATCTACGAAAAGAGGTTCAGATATTCGCGGAATGAAAGTGTTGAAAAACTAAAACACAAAGTTATTCTTCAGACTAGAACTTCTCTAAACCAACAAATTTTTTTTTTGTTTTTGCCCTCAAAACGGGCCGAAACAGCTTTTTTGACTTCATTGTCATTAGAAAATTTTCGCCCCTAAGCTCCCTTTTCAAATCTGGAAATAAATAAAAACTAGTGGGAGCCAAGTCTGGATTTCAAGATGGTTAAACTAGAGAATAGAATCCTTGTTTGTGTAGAGAAACCATCGCAACACTGTATTTGTGCATTGGCGAATTATCCTGCAGGAGCAGCACATATTTCGACAATTTTCCTATTCTTTTTTCCTAAATGAAAGCCTTCGATTTTTCCAGTATTGGAGCATAGTAATTTCCAGTAATTGTGGTAGCATTTTCTTTGTAATTTACTAGCAAAAGTCCTTCACAGTCTACAAAAACTGTAGCTCTTCCCACTTCCCAGCCGATTCTGCCACCTTGAGCTTCATAGGGGTGGTATCCCCTTTTTGTACCATTGCATCGGTTCCTATGGGAACCCAGGTTTAGCTTGCATTTCGCTCATTATAAACTGAACTGACTTTCCTTGCTTTGCCAGCAACTTTATCACAGCGTGGTGTTCAATTTTCTCAATCGTTGCGCTTCTTTTCAGAATTGACCTGTTTGAAGGGTGACAACTCTTAAACGAATAACGTCATAGACTTTAAATTTTACTTATATACCAACGACGAATTCCTAATTGGCGAAATGTACAGTGAAAATTTTTAGCTCCTCCCTTTCCCCTTCCTGCCGCGAACTTATGGACTTCACCTCGCATATCGGTGATGGAAATATGATCTCACGAATCTTTGATAGCGCTATCATACGGGATGTACTCAAAGCTCGGAAAACATGCATTATATCATTTTAAATTGAACTTGTGTTAGTCACTTCTTATCAATTCTTTATTAATCCAGTATGAATTTGAGTAATGGTCATTATCTAAATTAATGATTGCTCAAGTTTGATTTAATATCGGAAATTCGTATGACAGCAAATATGCAAATGCAAAAGGTTATATACTATCATTTCATTTGCAGTGCAGTCGATCTGATCAATTTCATGTCTTACGACTTACATGGATCTTGGGATGGCTCCACTGGAGTAAATGCACCCCTCCACGATCCTGTTGGAAGTATCAGCGTAGTAAGTAAAATCATTCGACATTAAATGTTAATACAAATTTTGTCTTCAAATGACTAAGTCAAAGACAATCGGCGGAAAACTAGAGCAGTGGTTATTGACAACTAAACTCTCTTAAAATGAAATTGTCCTTGCAGGAACTTCTCGTGAACAGTTGGCTTAATGCTGGCGTTGATCCTGATAAACTGATCGTGGGAATTCCTTTTTATGGAAAGCTGTACACTTTGAGTAATTCATCTGATAATTCGATTGGAGCGCCTATCTCCGGCCCAGGTATTCCTGGCCCATATCTTCAAGATCCAAGCAATTTAGCTTATTACGAGGTTAACTATTTTTATATAATTAACGCAAGACTTTTTCTAACTAATTCAATCAATAACAGATCCTAGAAAAGATCCAGCAAGGATGGGCTGAAGCATATGATCAGAATTACGAATCCCCTTTTGCATGTTCAGGGAACCAATGGGTTGGTTACGACAACGTGAGATCTATTTCAGCTAAGGTAACGGAAAATAAATATAGGTACTTTTAGAAATCCTGTATAAGGTGATCAGTTGCCTTATTAGAAAGTTTTTGTACGATAAAGGCTGAATGACGGAAATGTCTAATCTTTAATCCTACGTCTCTGATCCCTTTTTTAGGTAAATTTCGTATGTTCGAAAGGTCTTGGAGGAGTTATGAATTGGGCTATTGATGAAGACGATTTTGGTGGTAACTTTGGGCCAAAGTATCCTCTTCTTAGAACAACGAACGCAGTAAAAAGTTGTGGAAATTAAAAAGTCTAAGTTAACACAACATATTTCAATTTAAATCCTGTCTCACCCTGGTTTACTTTTACCACAATTACTAATAAGTTTGATAATGTATTAATTGTTAAATAAAAAACTTTTAATTACATAAATTTTTACTATTCCCGTTCCATTCCCAATGCAGAATGATAAAGTGCTAAGACCTCCACTTTTTCCTATCCTGAGCTAATCTTCGCAATTCCCTAAAACTAGAACAACCCATATCCTTAACTATTTGCGAACAGTAATCTATTCTAGTTCTATTTCTACCCCTCCTAGTCTCTCTCTAATATGTCTTTGACTAGACCTCCATGCCTGAAATTTAAAAGTAACTGTGAAACGAGTGTGAGTGTTTCGTCACTTGACGATTGCCATAATACGTTGTTTTCTGTTTGATATTTTCACATTTTACTTGTTTTTGTATTTTTTGGTAATAGTAATAACTGTGAAAATCGAATGGTCCAGATAACTACTAATAGTTGCACGTGCAATTGACCTGTCTGTGTACCAGCTGCTGCGAAGGTCATGATAAGGTATGAGTGTTTCGTCACTTGGTTTAGACCATTGAAAATGGGGAACTTAACTACTTGTGTAAAAGTTTGGTACTAGATCGACACGCTCAGTGGCGTAACTAATACCAAGAGTTAATTAATTAACTCTTGGTATTAGTTACGCCACTGAGCGTGTCGATCTAGTACCAAACTTTTACACAAGTAGTTAAGTTCCCCATTTTCAATGGTCTAAACCAAGTGACGAAACACTCATACCTTATCATGACCTTCGCAGCAGCTGGTACACAGACAGGTCAATTGCACGNATATATAAGTAATTATATGAGATTATGTTTCTATTCTTGGTAACGCAAGTCTATAGTTCTAATCCACTTGATGATTTCATTTTTAGAACTGCTAGTAGTAACCGAATTTCTCATTTTTTCTGGCAGTCGATTGTAAGCCTTAGGACCTATGTAGATGAATGATTTTTGCCCTGTTGTAATACTGTGAGGTAATTTCTATGTCTATGAGGAGTGTATGTGATATTGTCATTGGTTTGCTTAGTGCAATGCTGGGTAGTATAACTGCATAAACGTAGTGATTCAAGATTTTCGACTGTAGTTTCTTTATAGAGCTGGATTGTACTACAGAGGTGATCTTTTCTATATACAGTTTTAATTACTTTATTTGTATTTGACCTATTGTGTTAGCATATGCTCCACCCCAAGTCACAGTTCCATAACTAAGGGCAGAGTGGAATAGAGCATAGTAAACCGCTAGAAGCTGTTGGGTGTTGAGTATAGATTGAAGCCGTTTATTGAGAAATATAACTCTGCCTAAATTATTTGCTGCGCTAGTAAGTGTTACAGATTTTACTATCTCCAGATTTGAATACAGTAGATATTAATGCGATTTCTAAAGTTTCCGGATATAAACCTTTTAAGAAGCACAGATGGATTAATTTGCTTATAACCGAGGTTACATCCTTTTGTGAAACTTTTAGAACTTTGAGTGGTATTTGATCTGGGCTAGTCGTCTTTCTAGCGATAATATAAGTAATTATATTACGAGCTTCGTGTTCTGTGACTGCTTGTAAGAATAAAGTACTCACATTAATCTTATTTTGAACGGTGGTATCTCTTTCACTAATTCTGTCTGCTAAATTTAATTAATGTCGTAACAATTACTCGTTTGCCATGTTAATAAATATTTTTTTTTCATTATTTTAAATGATTGACATTATTCAAGTTATCAATGTTGTTGTTTTGTAAGCGTCACTTAAAACAATACATCGATTGCAGATTACATCTCTTCACTAAACGTGCTTTAAAACAAGATCAGAAACACTGATCAATTATAAACCATCATTATCATCAGTAAGATCTTTAGTCTGAAAACTGGTTGGACACGCTCTTCCACTTCTTCCTGTCTCGAGTCAAATTTCTTAAAATTTCAAGCAACTTACATCCTTGCTTCTATCATAACCCTTGTTTCTGTCTCCAGCTTGCTTTTCATGACCGAGAAGGTGACCTACCAACCTATTTCGCCTACTTTTTATTTATTTCCATAACTGTTCCACTCTTTATAATACCCTCTAACTTCTAACCTTTTTTATTCACGGTATCTTCAATATCCCCGTATAACAGTACATCTCAAATGATTCTAGCATCATCTTCGAATCCTCAAATAACTCAATACACCATTCAAACCAGTAAATTACACGCGTTTACTAACCCATCAGATGACAAGATGTCTACTGGTTGTCCGACTAAGAGTACGATCGATCATCCTCTTCTAATACGCCCCCTACCAGCATCCCTTTAACTGCGAGGTGTACTAACCCCACAGAACCACTCAATACATAACCTTGTAACTGTTTTCATAATAGCATTTGTTTTTATTTTCTACAACATTGTTTTTAAATTGAAAACACTGCTACCCTTTTTCTTAGTAATTACAAAATCCGCAACCGAAGAAGGTTGGTACTACCCTGGATATACCCTGACTAGACCGATTTTTTCAATATCTCTACAATATATGATTAACATTCTTAATTACGTCATGAAAATCTCACTCAACTATCGCTTCTCCTGTTTGATCTGAAACTGTCAAGAACAGCATAATTGGAGCAAAAATTTTTTTTGTAATGCCCATTATCAAGTCACCTCCGGGGATCTGTGAAAATTATACAGCTTTAGACTATGTTGATAACGTTGCTTCTGTAATCGGAAATTCAAATGAACCCCACGACTTCGCTGTCTAAAACAGGACTCCAATAATTTGATCGCCATTCACGAAGTTTCAAAGGGTGAAATAAATTGGAAGGAAGCACACTGACTTGTGCAACCGTCGTATCTCATTATGCACATGGTTTTCGACTAAAATATCTTGAAACAAGCTGTTGCAACTACCTGCCACTTTTGTAAACCTTATTAAACATTTATTGTTAGCTTGTGTATTAGAAACTAGAAACATTAGAGCGATATAACAATCATCATGCTTTGGGTTTTGTAATACCGTTGAATTTGTACCAATTGCGCTTCTTGAAATAACGTCAATTTAAACAACTGGTGGTTTTTAAACATCCACTAAATTTGATTGTGTTTATTTCACCAACTTGGTTTTTCTCTGGTCTTCTTTAACTTTTACGGTTATTGCATTACCATTTTACTTTACTGTTTTTGGTCGTTAGTATGGATACCTTCACTCCAGTTTCAGCTTGGTACTATTTGAATTCAGTAATTATTTTTAGTGTCCGACCGAAACTGGTTTTTACGACCGAAACCGAAACCGAAACCGAATTTCTGCAATGGTCTCAGTTTCGGCCAAAACCGGAACCGAAACCGAAATTTCCTTATAAGGATCATGTTTTAAGAGAAAAATAAAGAAAACGTTATTATAATCAGTCAGTTTTATTTTTTTATCTTTAAATCACGTAGCTCTGCAATCTTTAACATTTTCACTTGATAATCAAATCAAAATCAACATAACAACCCCTCATTTAAGGAAATACTTTAAATGCGCCTTCAAAATACTTAAAATAGGTGAGATGTTTATTTGAGTAAGTATAGTAGACTAGACTCATTTTTCTTTTGAAGATTATTCATGCTTTTTTTTATATAATATTAAACATAAAATTACTTTTGTTATTGTTACCTAATATCACAATAGGTATAGGAACTTAATATTTAAGTAATAAACAAACCAAAATAAATCACTTTTATCTTAATTAAGAACAAATTAACTTCTTCTAAACTTAATTCGTCATGTTGAATGACACTAAACTTCAACAGAAACAAAGATTATGCACCTAGGCGCGGCGAAATGTATACTAATCTACTTCGCTTGTATGGAATTTAACGCGCCGAACATGACCGAGCAGAGCGCGAGAACTCCCGAACGCAGTTTCGGTTTTGGTCGTAGTTTCGGCAGGTTTTCCGCCGAAATCGAAACTAAACCGAAACTCGTTTTTTTGCCGAAACTCGACCGAAACCGAACTTTCGGTTGGACACTAATTATTTTCTGTTTGTAGTCAGTTTTAACTGCAATTGCCGCTATAACTTGGAGATTAATACAAAATAAGTTTAAACCAAACAGCCTTTCGGGACATCATTTGATGGTAGCTCATAAGAAAATTTTTGGGATTTTAGATAATTTAAGCGTTGAATCGAATATGTTCGTGGAGAAAGTAATGACTACCTATCGTGGCACATTAGGTTATAATTATTGTACAATACCACTTGCACATATAACGATCAATCAAAATGAGATGACAGTATTTTTAATGTTTATTAAATCATTACTTGGAAATAGCAAGGAAATGGAAAAAAAAGGCTCGTGTGATGGATTAAAGGATTCCTAGTGTGTTTATTTAGTCTGCAATCTTACAGTTATTTTGACACATTTAATTGTGAAAGGGATTAGCTACTTCTTTCATATCTGATGTCTACTTAAAGTTCTGATAATTAAAAGATAACAAGGAAGAAAAATAACTATATAAATAGGGTTTGCAAAAACCTTAGATCCAGTCAAACCAACAGTTCAAGATGGTCAGAAACTTGCTGTTCTTGGTTTTGTGCGGTGCAACTTTAACTGCAGTTGTTGACAGTCGTGGAGGTGGGTACGATTCAATTGTCAAATCCAATAAAGAAAGTTAAACTTAGTAAAAAGGCAATTTTTATGGAATATAGAATCTCTTTGATTTCAAAGTTTTTGTTTTTAGTTTCATGGCGTGGTTATACCATTTGTCAATTTTTAAATTTTGTTCTCAATATGGCTTATCAATATTCTTTCAACTTCCTATGTATTTCATTGCTTCTGAATTTATCCTAGCGTTTGGTAGTCTGCTAATGTCAAAACAAAAAACAGTTTGTGATTAGTTAATTACGACTGTGTCTGCTGTGCTGATAGATTTGAAAAACTTTGAAAAAGATCAATTTACTTTTGTTTTTTCTCATTAGTTGTTGGCTGCTATTACGGAAGTTGGGCAATAAATAGGCCAGGCATTGGAAGCTTCGGAACCAGTGATATAGATCCTTCCTTATGTACTCATATCTACTACAGTTTCATTGGATTGAACAACGCCACTCAAGATGTCGAAATTTTAGATCCTGCTCTTGACGTGAACCGAGGTATGTCTACTGTTTTGTACTTACTTTACTACATTCAGGATATTTTACATAATGGATTTAGTATAGTAATTGTAAGAGCAAGGAATATAATAGCATAGATACATAGAAATTCCTCCTCAAATTTCAAATTGACAAACAATTTTAATTTAATGAAAATTGGGTTGGACAAGCATTCTAAAAGTCTTCATTTGTTAACTAGGGGGATTCCGAAATTTGACAAATCTTAAAGCTCAGAACCCTGGAGTAAAATTTTTAGTTGCTATGGGCGGATGGGGTCAAGGTTCTTATGCCTATTCCCTAGTAGCTGCGAATGCCACAAAACGAGCAACATTTATTCAACAGGTTATAATTTTGATACAGAATTACGGTTTTGATGGCCTCGATTTGGACTGGGAGTATCCTACTCAACGGGACTCTGCTCTTGGTGCAGCAGACAGGGTATGGATTGCTATTAATTTTATTGCCCATTTATATAAGTACTTAGGAATTCAATGACTATTCGGGAGTATTGTTTCGGTAAATGTACCCACAGTATATCAAATTGATGATCTCGGCAATCTTCGTTCAATAGGTTGCAATAAGTCCTTGCCGAGATATTAACCTCTATCAAGTATAAACAATATTTTTTTTTCAAAATGGTTTATAGACATTGAGATATATATAAATTAGTTTAGCCGATTTGTTAAGTTTATAAGCGCCCTTTGCCGTTGTTGTTGCTGTCACCTTCTGTAGCTTAATGGTCAGTGCATTGGCGCGTAAAGTCAAAGGTCCCGGTGAGGGTATGACAACAGCAACAATTTTTTGTGATTAACCGAAAAAGGAGATGCCTAAAAGTGGCCTATTTAATAACAAATTATGATGTCTCTCCAAAACTGCATAATTTTGATTTCTTTGCATTATATTTCGCCAGAAAATTATTTTCCGCCAATCAATTTTTTTTTAGCAAATTAATAACAGACTGATTCTTATTTAGGATAATTTGATTACGCTGCTGCAAGAAGTAAAGGCGGCTTTCCTTCCATTGGGACTTTTAATTACAGTAGCAGTAGGATCATCACCTTCTTACATCAATGTCGCATACGACGTCCCGGCACTTTCAAAGTATGTTGTTGTGCCTACTTACCTATAATTGTTACAGTGGCATATACGTTGTTGTGATATGATTAAGATTCCATATGAATCAATTATTAATTGGTTTATGGCATTTTCTCATCTCATGCTACCACGGGAAAATAATTGATCTACCTACGAGAGAAGGTCCAATAGTTCGCGAAATGAATGTGTTGTAAAATAAAAATACAGAGTTATTTTCTAAGTCAGATTCCATCAAAAGAGAATTTTATCTTCGCCCTCAAAATGGGCCGGAACAGCTTCTTTGACTTCATTGTCCCCCCTGGGCTCCTTTTCCAAATTTGGAAGTAAATAAGAACCTGTGGGAGCCAAGTCTGGATTTCAAGATGTGTGAGCTAGAGAATCGAATCCTTGTTTATGTAGAGCAGTCATCGCAACACTGCATTTGTGCATTGCCGCATTATCCTGCAGGAGCAACACATCTTTCGTCAATTTTCCTCTTCTTTTTTCTTTAATGGCTGCCTTTAACTTTTCCAGTATTGAAGCATAGTAGTTTCCAGTAATTGGGGTATTTGTTTCTTTGTAATTTACTAGCAAAATTCCTTCACAGTCCCAAAAAACTGTAGCTGTCAACTTCCCAGCCGATTCTCACACCTTAAACTTCTTAAGGGCCTTTCCCGTAACAATCTTCTCCAATAACGGGCTAGGTGCGTCGCCGCACAGTTCCAAAGAAATACCCACATGCGTCCACTCGCTGTTGCTTTCGACGCCGCGTAAGCATTCCTGGTACCCATCTTGCACTGACTTTAGGCATGCCAAGATGATCGTCAAACATTCTTAAAACTGTGGTTTCTGACATTCCCACTAATGCCGATAACAGTTTCCTTTTCAGGCGAGCATCTTCTAATATTAATTTTGGTGGTCTCAATCGGAAGTACAGGGCGGGGTTCGTCTTCAGTCGACCCCCGACCATATTTAAATTGACCATGCCACTTGTAAATCATAGTTTTGCTAAGGCAGTGATTACTATAAACGGCTTCCATTTCGCTCATTATAATCTGACGTGACTTTCCTTGCTTTGCCAGGAACTTTATCACAGCGCGAACTTATGGACCTCACCTCGTATGTCGGTGACGAAAACACGATCTCACGATTCTTTGATAGCGCTACCATTCGAGATGTACTCAAAACTCGGAAAACATACATTATATAATTTTAAATTGAAATTGTGTTAGTCACTTCTTATCAATTCTTCATCTTAATGTACCTAGCTGCATTAATTAATCCAGTATGAATTTGAGTAATGGCCATTATCTAAATTAATGATTCCTCAAGTTTGAAAAAATATCGGAAATTCGTATAACAGCAGATATAGACACTAAGTGGTGTTATTGCCGTAAATACAAAAGGTTATATACTACCACTTCGTTTGCAGTGTAGCCGATCTGATCAATTTCATGACTTACGACTTACACGGATCTTGGGATGGCTCCGCTGGAGTAAATGCACCCCTCCACGACCCTACTGGAGGCATCAACGTGGTATGTAAAATCATTCCACTTTAAATGTTAATACAAAATTTTTCTTCAAATGTGTAAGACAAAAAGGCAATCGGCGGAACACTAGAGCAGTGGCTATTGATAATAACTAAGCACTCCTAAAATGAAATTGTCCTTGCAGGAACAGTTCGTCAACGGTTGGCTTAATGCTGGCGTTGATCCTGATAAGCTAATCGTGGGAATTCCTTTTTATGGAAAGTTGTACACGTTGAGAAATTCATCTGATAATTCGATTGGAGCGCCCATCTCCGGCCCAGGTATTGCTGGCCCATATCTTCAAGATCCAAGCAATTTAGCTTATTATGAGGTTAACTATTTTTCCATATTTAACACAAGACTATTTTAACTAACTCAATCACTAACAGATCCTAGAAAAGCTCCAGCAAGGATGGACCGAAGTATATGATCAGAATTACGAATCCCCTTATGCATATTCAGGAAACCAATGGGTTGGTTACGACAACGTGAGATCTATTGCAGCTAAGGTAACGGAAAATAAATATAGGTACTTTTAGAAATCCTGTATAAAGTAATCAGTTGCCTTACTAGGAAGCTTTTGTACGATAAAGGCTGAATGACGGAAGTGTCCAATCTTTAATCCTATGTCTCTGATTCCCTTTTTAGGTAAATTTCGTTTGTTCGAATCGTCTAGGAGGAGTTATGAACTGGGCTATTGATGAAGACGATTTTGATGGTAATTTTGGACCAAGGTATCCTCTTCTTAGGGCTATGAACGCAGTAAAAAGTTGTGGAAATTAGAAAGTCTAAGTTGACACAACATCACAGCAGATCAATATTTTAAATTATGAGATCCTATCTCACCCCAGTTTTCTTTTACCACAATTACTAATAGGTTTGAACATGGATTTTTCGCTAAATAAAGAAATTTTAATTACATAGATTTTTGCTATTCCTATTCCAATCCCAATGCAGAATGATAATGTGATAAGACAAAAATTTTAGTCCTAAGACTGGTTGGACACGCACCTCCACTATTTCCTATCCTGAGCTAATCTTGGCATACACACAACACTAATCTATTCTAGTTCTACCTTCCGTTTCTGCCTCTAATATATCTCTGACTAGACCTTCATGCCTAAAATTTTAAAGTAACTTTGGAACGAGTGTGAGTTGTTTCAGTAGTGTACCACTGGTGGATTTTAAATATCCACTGGCTTTGATTATTTTTATTTGTGGTGTTTTTTTTTGCTTTTACGATTATTTCTTCACTATTTGACTTTACTTTTGTTGGTCATTAGTATAAATGGTCACTTTTGTAACTCTTGGTTGGGTTAAGTTCGATGAATTATTGTTATGGAAGCCACAAAAGTGTGCAAAAGTTCAAATCCAATGGTCACTAAAATCATTTCAAGTTGTTGCATTCCAGTTTGGTCGTTTAGGAAAATTGGTGAAATAATATTCTAAAAAAATGATACATTTTACATTTTGTTTCTATCAATAAAATGTTTTAAGTTTGCCGAGTACCTATGCTCTAGTTTAAGTCTTGTACTTTTTGAATTCAGTAATTATTATCTGTTTCTAGTCAGTTTTTGCTCAAATTGCTGCTATAGTTAATAGAGATTAATACTAAATAGGTTTACCAAACAGTCTTTCGGGACATCTATTGATGATAGCGCATAAGAAAAGTTTTTGGATTTTAAATAATTTAGACTTTGAAATGTAATGAGTATTGTGACTTATTAGGCTATTATTATTGCACAATACCGCTTGCACATATAACGATCAATCAAAATGCGATGACAGTATTTTTGATGTTTCGTAAATCATTACATCCAAATAGCAAGGAAATTGAAAAAAAGGCTCGTGTAATGGATTAAAGGTTTTTTATTATGTTTACTCAGTATGGAATCTTACAAGCATTTTTATACATTAAATTGTAAAAGGAATTAGTTACTACTTTCATATCTGATGTCTACTTTAAGTTTTAATAAATAAAAGATAAGAATGAAAAATGATAACTATATAAATGGGGTTCGCAAAAAATTTGAATCCAGTTAAAGCAATTGTTCAAGATGGTCAGAAACTTGCTGCTCTTGGTTTTGTGCGGTGCAACTTTAACTGCAGTTGTCGACAGCCGCAAAGGTGAGCATCATTGAATTGTCAAATATAAAGAAGAAAGTATATCTTTAAACATAAGATTACCAAAAAGGCAATTTTAATAAATTTGTTTTTTCATGCCAAACTTTTTGTTTTTAGTTTCATGGCCCAGTTATACTATTTGTCAATTTTTAAATTTTGTTTTCAATGTGGCTCATCAATATTCCTTCAGCTTCCTACATATTTCTTTGCTTCCGAATTTATCGTAACGTTTGGTGGTCTGCTAATATAAAAAAAAAAAAAACAGTTTGAGATTAATTAATTACGTCTGTGTCTGCTGTGCTGGTAGATTTGAAAAGATTTGAAAAAAATCAATTTACTTTTGTTTTTTCTCATTAGTTGTTGGCTGTTATTACGGAAGTTGGGCAATATACAGAGCAAGCATCGGAAGCTTCGGAACCAGTGATGTAAGTCCTTCCTTATGTACTCATATCTACTACAGCTTCATTGGATTGAACAACGCTACTCAAGATGTCGAAATTTTAGATCCTGCTCTTGACGTGAACCGAGGTATGTCTACTGTTTTGTACTTACTTTACTACATTCAGGATATTTTACATAATGGATTTAGTATAGTAATTGTAAGAGCAAGGAATATAATAGCATAGATACATAGAAATTCCTCCTCAAATTTCAAATTGACAAACAATTTTAATTTAATGAAAATTGGGTTGGACAAGCATTCTAAAAGTCTTCATTTGTTAACTAGGGGGATTCCGAAATTTGACGAACCTTAAAGCTCGGTACCCTCGAGTAAAATTTTTAGTTGCCATGGGCGGATGGAGTCAAGGTTCTTATGCTTATTCGGTAGTAGCTGCGAGTGCCTCAAAACGAGCAACGTTTATCCAACAGATTATAGATTTCATACATAATTATGGTTTTGATGGCCTCGATTTAGACTGGGAGTATCCTGCTCAAAGGGACTCTGCTTTTGGTGGAGCAGACAAGGTATGGATTGCTATTAATTTTATTGCCCATTCATATACATAGGAATTCAAAATCTATTTCGGATGTGCTGTATTCGTAGACACATGTACCCACAGTATATCAAATTGATGATCTCGGCAATCTAAGTTCAATAAGTCCTTGCAGGGACATTAATATCTATCAAGTATAGAGAACAAATTGCTTCAAAGTATTTTATAGATACTGAGATATATATATATATAAAAATTAGTTTAGCCAATTTGCTAAGTTTGTTAGCGCCTTTTCTCGTTGTTGCTGTCACCTTTCGTTCACTTCGTTTAGTTTCTGTAGCGATGTGACCTTCAGTTTGACCGGCGCAAAGTAGAAAAGAACAGCACCAGGCCAGACAAGGAAGGAGACTCTCGGCCAAACACTCAACCGGTGAGGAGCGTATAATCCGTACAGTACTGCACGGAAAAATTTACCATTTTATCCACTAAAATTGCATTGCTTAAATGTGCTGTTATTGGGTACCATTTACTACTGAAAATATTAACGAGATGTTTATTTATATTTGAAGACATATTAAAGGCTTTAACGCTTGTTTTCGACTCGCACTACTATTCATGATTGAACAAAACTTTGAAAAAGTATGTTTAATGAACAAGAGTCGAGAGTATAATGAGCTTTTTTCGCCCTACCTACGATTTTGCCAGCGCGAATCCAAGACATTGGAAGGGCACATCGCTAGAGAAAGTAAATGAAGTATAGTCTGTAGCTTAATGGTCAGAGATTTAGCGCCTAAAGCCAAAAGTCCCGGGTTCCATTCCCAACGAGGGTGTGACAACAGCAATAATTTTTCATAATTAACCGCAAAAGGAGATATCTAAGGTGACCTCTTTAATAACAAATTATGAAGTCCCTCCAAAGCTGCATGATTTAAATCTGTTTGCATCATATTCCGCAAAAAAAATATTTTCTGCTCTTCGATTTAAAGGTTTCATTAATGGCCTTTCGAATAATGAAGTAAAATTTAAAAACAATAAACCATTCATTACATCTTAACAAATTAATAACAGACTAATTTTTATTTAGGAAAATTTGATTACACTGCTGCAAGAAGTCAAGGCGGCTTTCGAACCATTGGGACTTCTAATTACAGTAGCAGTAGGATCATCGCCTTCTTATATCGATGTCGGTTACGACGTCCAGGCACTTTCAAAGTATGTTGTACCTATTTACCTACAATTGTTACAGTGGCACATAAATTGTTGTGAAATTATTAAGATTGCGTATAAATCAATTATTCAATGGTTTATGGCATTTCTCGACTATCTCATGCTACCACGAGAATTTGCAATTATTTCCGAATTGACTCGTTTGAGAACTCTTAAATAAATAACGTCATAGACTTGTAATTTCACGCATATACTAACAACGAATCCGTAATTCGCGGGCTGAACAGTGATAATTATTTACTCCGCCCCTTTCCCCTCATATCGCAAACTTATAGACCTCACCTCGTATGTCGGTGACGATGATCTCACGATTCTTTGATAGCACTATCACTCGGGATGTACCCAAACCTCGGAAAACATGCATTATATCATTTTAAATTGAAATTGTGTTAGTCATTTCTTATCACTTCTTCATTTTAATGTACCGAGATGCACTAATTAATCCAGTACAAATTTAAGTAATGACCATTATCTAAATTAATGATTCCTCAAGTTTGAAAAAATATCGGAAATTCGTATAACAGCAGATATAGACACTAAATGGTGCTACTGCCGTAAATACAAAATGTTACATACTACCATTTCGTTTGCAGTGTAGTCGATCTGATCAATTTCATGTCTTACGACTTACACGGATCTTGGGATGGCTCCGCTGGAGTAAATGCACCCCTCCACGATCCTGCCGGAAGTATCAGCGTGGTATGTTAAATCATTCGAAATTAAATGTTAATACAAAAGTTTTCTTCAAATGTCTAAGACAAAAAAGACAATCGGCGGAACACTAGAGCAGTGGCTATTGATAATAACTAAGCACTCCTAAAATGAAATTGTCCTTGCAGGAACTTTTCGTGAACAGTTGGCTTAATGCTGGCGTTGATCCTGAAAAGCTGGTCGTCGGAATTCCTTTTTATGGAAAGTTGTACACGTTGAGAAATTCATCCGATAATTCGATTGGAGCGCCCATCTCCGGCCCAGGTATTGCTGGACCATATCTTCAAGATGCAAGCAATTTAGCTTATTATGAGGTTAACTATTTTTCCATAATTAACACAAGACTTATTTTAACTAATTGAATCAAAAACAGATCCTAGAAAAGCTCCAGCAAGGATGGACTGAAGTATATGACCAGAATTACGAATCCCCTTATGCATATTCAGGAAACCAATGGGTTGGTTACGACAACGTGAGATCTATTGCAGCTAAGGTAACGGAAAATAAATATAGGTACTTTTAGAAATCCTGTATTAAGTAATCAGTTGTCTTATTAGAAAGCCTTTGCGCGATAAAGGCTGAATGACGGAAGTGTCCAACCTTTAATCTTATGTCTCTGATTCCCTTTCTAGGTAAATTTCGTTTGTTCGAAAGGTCTTGGAGGCGTTATGAACTGGGCTATTGATGAAGACGATTTTGATGGTAATTTTGGACCAAGGTATCCCCTTCTTAGAGCTATGAACGCAGTAAAAAGATGTAGAAATTAGAAAATCTATGTTGACACAACATCAGATCAATACTCCAAATTAAAAGACCCTGGTTTATTTTTACCGCAATTACTAATAAGTTTGATCATGTATTTGTTGTTAAATAAACAAGATATAATTACATAGATTTTTGCTATTCCCATTCCATTCCCAATGCCGAATAATAAAATGACAGTAACTTTAAAGTAACTTTGGAATAAACTTTAGCCAACTACACGAACAGCATTTTCGTAAATTCTACAATTCTACAAGTGTTAGTAAAAATTTATTTGTAATTAATATTGCTACTAACAATGCTTTTTGTTTATATGGGATCCTAAAATTACGTAAAGCTTATACGCTATATCTGACCAGTACTCCGGAAAAATTAAGGGAGAAGAAGGTATATGAAAAAGAAATAGAATGAGATATCTTACACCGAGCCCCAATTGCTCCGGCAATGACGACACGTATTTGTGTGAAGTCGCCAGTTCATACTTATTGCACCGTAACCACAGTGTCCGCATATTCTACGTGGAAGCACATTGTTTTTTTTTCTGATATTTTCACACTCAACTTATTTTTGTATTTGTGGTAATAGCTACTAATCGTCACACGCGCAATTGACACCTGTATGTGTACCAGCTGTTGCGAAGGTCATGATAAGGTATGAGTGTTTCATTACTTGACGCTTACGATAAAACATTGTTTTTTGTTTGATATTTTCACACTATACTCATTTTTATATTTTGTGGTAACAGCAATAACTCTAAAAATCGAATGGTCCACATAACTACTAATCGTTACACGTGCAGTGACAAGTCTGTGTACCAGCTGTTGCGAAGATCACGAATAGGTATCAGTGTTTCGTCACTTGACGCTTGCAATATCAAAGAGAGAAAAAGATAACGCGGCTACCAAGCTGGCAACTGTTCTCAGTCATTGACGGCTCGTTAGCTGGGGTACCTTTTGTGCATACTTTTCACCACCTCTACACCAGCCGCTCCTATCTTGAACTGTGCTTTCATCACTTCTCCATAAAAACAATAAATGAACTGATGTTGTCTTGATTCGGGTCTAGAGGCCGTCGTCCACATCTAGCATCGAAGATGGAAAGACCTCCGAAGAAGCTTGCCACTCTTGCTAACAATACGTTAGGAGACCCCAATTAGAACAGCATCAGTTCACCTATTGGCCTCGAAGGTCAATTTGACGAAACTATATTTTTTTATGTATGTTTGGATAATGAGAGAAGCAATGTAAAGTAGAGTGTTACATGTATGAAAAACATAGGAGTCAAAAGGTAAATTTTAGACTAATTTGCTCATGCGATAGGTGATATGTTCGGTACATTCGTCTAAATGTCACCTTATCCTTTATGTCATATGAATTATTTCTGAAATCTAAATACTTAATAAAATGCACATCATCATTCACCATCTGATGGAGGTTCACTTTTAAACTCATTTTTTTTAAATTGTATAATATGCCTGGAATTAAGTATATATAGCAGTAAATTGCTCAGCATCGGTCTTATCACAGTTTTCAACCTTCTGACTTAACCACGAGTAAGTAATTTATTGGTTAAAATATAACATTTTAGTAATTACCTATGTACATCAACTATCAATAGAAATTATCATAAAAAGAATCAAGAATCAATAAACAAAATTCTGTTAGATATCCAAGATTCGAGCAATATTTTAGCATCCATCAGGCTTTCAGTTGCGGGTGATGTTTTAATTTTTCTAAACATATTTGGGGTATTTTGGGATTGTGTTATGTAATACAGTTAACATTAGATTTAGGCAATTAAAGTGAATTAGTAATCTAAATAGATGACGAACGACTGTATTTTGGAACGGTCATTTCCTCATTAAGCAGTTTCCATACAAATCGAAACGAAAACATTTTGCCTAGCTATTTTACAACTAATACGATTCACCGCTAAATATTTGACATAGCAGAGCATGTATTGATCCTTATGCAGGACACACCCATTCGTCCTTCTGCACAAGGATCCGCCTCGGTGTGCGCCTCCCACGTCTTTCATAAAAAAATATCCATAACGGGAAAGGTTTCCACTATTAAAACCTGAGTGAATTTCCCAAAGCTCCCGTCTACTAATGAACTAATGACTGCAAATGTAAATATAAATTGATAAATTACATTGCCACTGTTGACTTGATAATAGGTTTTATTTACGTGAAATAGTTTCGATGGAAGTTTTACGGCACTGAAATAGATTTAGATGACGTCAGGTGTTTTCATTTCAGATTTTCTCATGAATGATAAATGAAGGAGGCCATATTGTCAATCGATGAAATAACAAAAGCACTATAGCTATCTTTTTTTATGACAATACAAACAAACTTCTGAATACAAAATAGGGTTCCATCAAGAAACCAATGAATATTGAATAATTATTTTGTAGGTCCTTCTAGATGCTTGCAGGGGCTCCTTTATTGTTCGAAATTGCTTCGCCACGATTATTTTTTTGAGGTTTCAAATAAAAAATGCTCAAGCTATGCCCAGACCGCAGGTCACAAGATCCATCATGATTGGATGTGGTTTGAAGTAAACTCACAATCAGATCACCTTTATCTTTTATAAAATTCAACGAGTAACAAAAAATTTACAGTTCCATTTGTGTCAAAATCAATCAAAATATGTTCCAGTATCTAACTCGATTGCACCAAGCCAAAATCACCTCACTTTAAATGGTGCCTGATCTCAGATAAGAATATATACGAGGGCGGTTCAATAAGTACCCGTGTTAGAAATGAAGACACTTCTTTTTTTTATTTTTTTGGTTTTATTTATCAACATAGTCCTCTTTTAGAAAGATACACTTCTCCCAACGTCCCTACCATTTTTTTAACCTCTCCAAAAAATAAGATTTGTCGAACTCTCCAAAATCCCCCTGTCTCGGCGATGACTTCCTCGTTTGAGCTAAATTTTTTTCTCGCGAGTCATTTCTTCATGGTAGGGAACAAGACGTAGTTACAGGGAGTCAAATCGAGTAAGTACGGGGTGTGCGACAGCAGTTCATAACGTAATTCGTGCAGTTTGGCGGCAACAACTCCTGATGAATGTGCCGGTGCGTTATCGTGTTGAAAACGGACCTTCTTTTTCGTCAAATGCGTCCGTGTCTCCTTCAATTTTTTGTCGAAACGGTCCAATAATTCACTGTAGTATTGTCCAGTGATCGTTCTTCCTTTTCCTAAAAAATCCGTAAAATGATTTCCTCGGTAACAACGTTTGTCAGGCTTCCTGGTCGCTCCTATCAAAAACGGATCTTTGCCCACGTTTAAATTCGTTGAAGCAATATCTAACTGTGGTCGTAGATGGCGAAATGTCTCCATAAACAGTATCCAATTTTGTTTTTATCTCCTCGCATTTTTTCCCATCCAAAAACAAAAAGCGAGTTACCGAACGAGTCTCAGTCGAATGGCTGCCAAATCAAAACTAACCTATCAATCAGTCTGAAATTAGTTTTTGGCGTGGTTTGATAGATGGCAGCACACGATGACAACACCTATTTCCCTCAGAAACGTCCTCTGTCTTCAAACACGGGTACTTATTGAACCGCCCTCGTAAATAAAGATTTATTTCAAAGTTAACGTTAATGTTTCGTTATTAATTAATTTTAAGTTTTAAGGAAGTACGTTCGGCGAGCAATTTACTTGCATACAAATTAATTTGTTTAACAGTTGCAAGCCTTTTGTTGCATCTCGCGTAAATTTGAGTGAACAATTGTATCGCCAAGTAGTAAGATGCATGTTATTATATGCAAGTAAGTTTTTGCTTAATACATTCCACGTCGACTTCCTTCGGTTTATTTACTGTGTGACGGTTTCTATTGACTTTCGGCTAAAGACGATAAACGTACAAATATTGACTTTCTACACTTTCTTTGGTGACACAATGCGCAAATTCCTACAAATAATATGTTACATAGTGCAAGGAATTATTTAATAGGTACACAATATTGTCATAACACTAAACAACTCCATAAAGTCTTCTACAAAATCAATTTTCAAAAACACTATCAAAATTGAAATACTTTTAATTTTTGTAGCGTTAATTCGATGTATTAGTGAATTAATTTCATCCACTTAAATAACTTAAAAATTAATATTGTTGCTACTGTCACTCCTCTGCCGGGAATCGTACTCGAGCCCCTTAACGCACTTTAACAGTAAAAAGGTGAAAGACGTAAAACCAGACGTCCAGATTCGATCAATGTCAATTTTTTTTATTGCAAATTTTATTTTATTTCATGGATTATTGAAAATGACACTTTGTTCTGCACTTGACTTATTATTTTGCATCAGGGACTGTTAGAAATTCTTTATTGATTATACACCTCGCTCTCATCACAATTAATTTCGATAACCACCAGTTGCAAAAGCAGTTATACATACGAAGGTGTTAGTAACATGCAAAGGTGCAAAATACGTTTACGTCACCAATATAATTAATGATCCTCAAAGATACGACGGTGATCTCCACGATCGACCTGCCAAGTTTCAAAATAGGATAACACTGAAAGCAAGAGTGTAATAATCTAGAAAGATTTATTTATTATATTTTAAGAGCCGTGTCGGCATCAGACGGTTGGAGCATGTATGAGAAATGAGAAGTGAATAGCTGTGTCTAAAGGCACGACACAGTGGAACTGGGTCATTATTGACGTTCGTTTACAGTTGGTCTCATGCCAAGACACCTTATGCACATCCTCGCCATAGAACCGACCGATCAATGGCAGGTAACAAAAAAAATCGTCTCTGGAGAAACAAGATTATGTAACTCCAAGAAGGGAAGTAACCCAATTCGTGTTAAGTGTTTGGTGTAATACCTTCATAGTCGAGTATCTACCGTTGCGAAGATTTGAATCAGTCGAAGACATTACGAAATGTCTCTCTGATGTCGCCCTCAGTATTGCTTCTTATCAGAATCAAGCATTCATGAATAGAGTAGGTACAACAGGCATACAAATAGAAAGCAGAAATCACCCCTTGTGAATCAGGGAGTTCCCTATCTAGTTATTATATACATACGATCAAAGTTTTGAATTACTGTTACTGTAATAATTATAAAATGTCTGATCAAGGAAATTACAGGATTATGAAGAAAAGAGAGAAATAAAAATTAGTTTGAATATCGCACCGCAGTTTGACGAAATCAATAAAACGTTATCTTTTAGAATTTTCTTGTTACACGAAATATTTGGCAAAAATTACACCCAAATTATTGTAAGTACCTAATAAACAATCAATTTGGAAATAACACAGATATATAGGTATATTTAAGGTATCCTGACGATAGTAAACTAGGGAGACACAAAGTCAAATATATTTTTAAAAATAGTTTTCATTATTGTTACCTATTACTCATTGTTTGTTAGTTTGATATCAGTAGATATACACTTGGTACTACGTTATCTGTTTAATTTCCGTGAAATTTGTAAGTTCCAACCAGAGCGTGACTTGTACGATCTGCTACACATTTATTGTAAAATCATACAATTAGTACCTACTCAATAATTGTAGCGTTTTAACAATGTTGTGGATCGCTTAATTTTATGGACTAAATGTACTTACTCACGTTGGGTACTTTTATTTCTATTGTTGTAAAAAATAATAAATAGGTACCTATCACAAAATTACTTTCCACACTAATCGAATAAAATACGTAGTATTTATGGCAAAAGCTTGGGTTGTAAGATAAGCAAGTAAATCAACATAGAGATGTTTAGACCACTGCTTAGCATTCGGGAGGATTCCGGTTCCATTCCGGGTCCGTCTGCCTTAGTCCAAGTTTTTCTGTGGTTTCCTTGGATCACTTTGGCAAATTTCGTCCGTCTCATCTTTCTCATTCAAACTACTACCCACCCATTCCCACGATTCCTGAAAGGAGGCTGAAGTGGGTATTCCGAGCTACCTTCCGCCGTAGTCCGGAGGGACTGCCCGCCCATCAGCTTTACTGGCTAGTGGGAATGAAACATCCAAAAGTCTTTTTTTGTAACGAAAGGCATTACTAGAAGTTCAGACCATTGATTAGCATTCGGAAACACACCGGTTCGATTCCGGGTATGTCTATCCTGGTTCAGGTTTTTCTGTGGTGTGCTTGGGTCACTCAGGCAAATGCTGGGGCAGTAATATTCCACAGGTAATCTTTACTCTGTTCTATTTTCATTTCGTTCGTCTCATGTTTCTCACCCCAACTACAACTCATTCATTCCCATGATTCTTAAAAGAAGAGTGAAGAGGATCATCCATCCCACCCTCCGGCATAGTATGGAAGATCTGCCCGCCGAATGAAACACCTGAAAGTTTTTTTATAGCTGGTTGAAAATGGTTCATTTCCTAATTGAACCTTTTTAGAAAGACATGAAATTATGTCGAATTTATTGAGTTATGCTGTTGAATTTGTAACATTATAATAGCATCATTCTGGATTCAGCCCATAAATAACTGATAAAAAATACTTGTTAGATAGAGAGCGAGTTTGTTATGCATAGGTATAACTGGTGATGTTTAAACTGCTCCTTCTGGAGAATAAAGAAGACGTTGGCATTAATTGCCTGAAGGGTATTACTCCATTTCTAATAAGAAATGAATATATCAACACGTTGCAGCGACAGGATGGCGTATCACACTTTAATCTTAATCCTACGTATCTATGCAAGTCAAACGTTAAATGCAGAGATGAAAGAAGTACTTGCACAATACGTATAATAATTAATGACCCGGTCGTAGAAGATGCCGCAGACTATATTCCTTTCATGAAGTATTCGTTGAATAAGGTCATTCCGCATTGTAATTCAGCCTCGATTAAATATACCGAGTGTTTGATTATATACCAATAATAATATACACAAATAGCCCAAATCAGTGAGCTAGACACGTGTTTGCTAAGCCGTAGCTACGCAGCTAACTTCATACTGTCGAATTTTGTTTAGCTGGGCGCGCGCAACATCTTTTACATGCTTAAATGTTGCGTTAGATTTAAACCGAATTTAAGGTAAATTCCTCCGTGCAACAGTACCCCTAAGGTGAACTAAGGGTTACCAGTATGGCCCAAGACGATCATGACGTAGTTAGCTGCTCCCACAGCCCCTGGCTCGACTAACTGAAGCGGTATAGATAGGTTGAACATTTGGACACAACAACGTAAATGGTTCAGTGGTTACAACGCTCGCCTGGCATGCCGCTGATCCCGAGTTCCATTCTCAGCTGATTCAATACCTTTTTTCTCGTAAATTAATTCTTACCATAGTAGCATATAAAGTATATAATTAATTGATAATATAAACAGTTTTGAAAACTGTATCCTAAGAAAACATTCTGTATTATAAGGTCTTTATAAGAAGAAATAATTTCTTCCAGGGTCACGGAAAAGCTGTTTATTGATTTTAGCCAATTGTGAATGTGTAGGTATTACTTACAGAAGTCATTATTTATAAATCGTGAATCCTGATGTAGAAAGTTTCGAATCGATTACAAAAAGGAGATTAAGCAAGTGAACGGGAAATGCAGCGTCTTCTGTTTTATCGTTCAGGATGCGAACTGAGCGTCAATTATTTAAAAGTTCTCTGTAGAAAAAATCCAGAGCTAGCTATTAGTAAATCTAATACTCGAGACAATAAAAAACTATTCCGCTATTCTTTATTCTACTTAATTAATATCTATTAATACCCAACATTTCAGTTTTCTGACGACAACAACTTATTTTTACATTTCAAAACCTCCGAAGAAATTTCTTTGTTTCATTATTGATGATTATCAACTTATTCAAACTAGTGTTTGCATATCAGTTCGTAGGTGTCAATTGCTATTAGTTACTGAATTGTTCACCTGCTTGCAGGTAATGTACATTTGCACAACAGTAAATCTATCAGTGTAGAAGACAAATCGCAATTAGCGCTACTATAGCTACCTCTCAAGAATATTGATGGTAAGTAAACACACATCCTTACGTAAAACCCTTCAACACGAGTTAAATTGGTTGAAATGAACGCTTCATCTTCAACAGCAAGAACAAGAGCACGATGTATTTACACTATCATAACATACAAATTCCTGAAGTTGAAGGCTTTACATCATGTTTTATAAATTACCAAAGCTTACAACCAATCTCACGACTGGACTGGTTTTTTCGAAAAAAAAAACATAACAGTACACTTTTGATAATGGGATAAATCACTAAACATATCATCATGAGGTCGTCAGTTGTAAGACTGGTTGGACATGCACCTCCACTCCTTCTTATCCTTAGCTAATTTTCGCATTTCCCTAAAACTAGAACATCCCACATCCTTGACTATTTGCGAACAGTAATCTAATCTAGGTCTACCTCTAATCCTCCTAACTCCTGTTTCTGCCTCTAATATGGCACTGACTAGACCTTCATGCCTGAGAAGATGTCCTACTAACCTCTCTCTTCTATTTCTTATTGACTTCGTAGAGTCCTATGTTCTTCTATTCTTTCTAATATTCTTCATTTCTAACCTTCTCTATCCACGGTATCCTCATCATTCGCCCGTAACAACACATTTCGAACGCTTCTAACCTTTTTTTTTCCGCAGCGCCCACCGTCTATGTTTCGCACCCGTACAGCGCCGTACTCCAAACTTGCACCTTTAACACTCTACTTTTCACAATCTGCTTTATATCCCTACTCCTCCTTCCGTCCTGACTTATCTGACTTCCTAGATACCTAAACATATACCGAATTTTAAATAATATTGGTGAACATAAACTTTTTTCTTATTTTGGCGCAGTTTACCGTTTTCCTCAGTAGGTCTACTATATGTATCTCATTGTCTTTTACTCAGTATTGTACATTCACGATGAGTGCTATTTATGTACGTGTAACGTCTTCGGTCATTGGCAGAATTATTTTCGACCTTGAACTGACGTTTCACAAACTGAAATGAATGGAGTAAGCACAGCACGAGATGATCTCGGGATTGCAGAGTTACGGTATCTGTAGTAGGAAAGTGGAACAATTTATGTAACGCTATATGGTAAAAAATCAAGTAAGGAAAATCTCTTAACGACTCATGTCATGGTGCAATTAAATATTGCGAAATTCGTTTATTTATTTTTTTTAATTTAATGAAGAATTGCTAGTTGAAGTACGTAGATGTAAGGTCACCTGTATGAAACGCGGAGCTCCATTTACTGGATGATCTAAGTCACCGCAAAGTAATCGACCAGAAATATATTAACCTGAATAAATACTAATGAAAAGTGTCTTTATATTATTGGAGTCGATATACCTATCATATATTTCAATTTTGAATGACCCACATGGACGAGGAGGTTGGAGGTCAACAGGCCAATATTTCGTAATTATATAAAATTTACTACTACCTAAGTAGCTGTATTGTAATGTTCTTGGGTTTAACAAAATTAACTTCTAAGACTGATAACGACAAAAACTATTTACTTACACTAATTATTATTGAACTTAAAAACTATTAAATTATTACTAA